>NW_007260296.1:741-3136 GCF_000164805.1 Carlito syrichta
GAAAGGGAAGGATTACAGGGTTCACCTTAATACCAGAGGTACATCCACATATGGCAAGAAGATTCTTTTTGTCCTGGAATCCGGCCTAGGTTTTTCTGAGGAACCTAACAGATTTGGAGTGCCCAATACCCGTTTACAACTTTTAAGAGGACCAGAATGTTGCTGGAGACCTGAAATGACCGATTCATAATATCCACATGCTAAATTGCTCCAAAACATTTGGGGAGTTCGAAGCTCTGCTTCATGTTTGTCGCATATCAGACATCTTGGGAATTTTTTGGATTGGGGACGCGTACAACAAATATTCTTTATTCATACTTAGTTGGAGGCCGTGTAGAGTCCTGTATGTGTGAACTCTCTTTCCCTAGATTCCTGTTTCGAAACGCTGATTCTTGTTTAGCCCTTAGTAAGACGTCATGTAGATTTTTTGATAGACGAACGGTGGAAAAGAGATTTCTTCTTTTACTTAGCAAGAGGCCATGTAAATTCCTTTATATGAGGATTGCTTTACCCACATTCATGCCTCAAAACTCTGATTCTTCTTTAACCCTTCAGCAAGATGCCCTCTAGATTTTCAGGACTGAGGACTCGTATAACACAGATTCCTTATATTTAGCAACAGCGGTGAAGTTGCCTGTATATGAGTACTCCTGTTCACAGATATATGCGTTGAAAGTTTGACTCTTGTTTAGATCTTAAGAAGACGCCATGTACATTTAGGGGATTGAGAAAACATGTCACCCAGATTCCTTATTCTTTATAGGAAAATCAGTGCAGTTGCCTGTATAAGAGGATTTAATTTCATAGATTATGCTTCAAAAATCCAAATTTGTGTTCAGACTTTTGCAAGACACCCTGAAGTTTTTTTGAAAATGGAGGACAAGAGTAAACATGATTCCTTATTCTCCTTTAGCAATACACAGTGAAGTTTCTTGTATATGAGTACTGCCACTATCCAGATTCCTACTCTCAAAACCTGAATGTTGGTTACCTCTTAGCAAGATGCTCTTTAGGTTTTTGGGATGGAGGACTCGTATAAGCAAGATTCCTTATTCTTGCGTAGCAACAGATCATGTTGTGTTCTGTATATGAGGACTCTCATTACTGAAATTCATGCTTCATTCTCAGCAAGACGCAAAGATATTTCCTGGTGACCTAGAATTCCAGTTGCTTTGATATCAAGAGAAAGACACGCATAATGTTCTTGAGGAATTGGAACCCAAGATTCCTGTTCTGTTTTCAAAAGACACACTAAATATATGGCGACATAGAGGCCCAGATTGCTGTTTAAACCTTATCAAGAGGCCTTGTAGATTTAGGCGATTGATAACTCCATGAAGCAGATTCCGTTTCCGTTCTCAGCAAGATGCCCTGATTTTCCCTGTCCATGTGGATTCCAAAGGCCTTTATACAAAATGCAGATGCCCAGATATTTCCTAGGGACGTGGATTCCATGAATCCTGGTTACTTTTTAATAATTCATACTAAATATTTGGCAACTACAAAACCCTCGGCCCCTCTACAAATAAAGTACAAACGGAAATTTAAGGATTAACAAGTTCATCTTAAGAACAAAGTTACATCCAAATACGACAAAATGATTCTTTTTTTCCGGGAATGTGGTCTTAATTCTTGCAAGGAAACTCAGAGGCTTGTACTATCAGATACCAAATTACATCTCTCAAGAGGACCAGAATATTGCTGGAGTCCTGAAATGACTGATTCATAATACCCTCAAGCCAAATACTTCTGAAACATGAGACAAACTTGAAGTATTGATTCTTGTTTATACCGCAGCAAGACACCCTGCGAATTTTTCGGATAGTGGAGTAGTTTATCACAGATTCCTTATTCTTGCTTAGCGTGGGGCCGTGTAATGTCCTGTATATGAGGACATCCTTTCCCCAGAATCCTGTTTGGAAACCTTGATTCTTGCTTTGCCATTATCACGATGTCGTGTACATATTGGGATGGAGGAACCGTGTAATACAGGTTTCTTATTTCTCCTATGTTAGGGATCATGTAGATTCTGTATATGAGGACTGCTATTAACTATGCTCCAGCTTCTAAACCCTGATTCTTTTTTAGCCCACAGTAGATGGCCTGTTGATTCTTATGACTGAGGACTGCTATAACCCCAATTGTTTTTCTTCCTTGGCAAGGTGCTGTGTATTCTCCTGTATAATAGGACTTTCATTAGATACATCCTGCTTCAAAACTCTGATTCCTTTTTAGCACTTTCCAAGATGCTCTGTAGATTTTTGGGATTGAGTTCTCATGTAACCCAGATTCCTTATTCTTTCTTGGCAACACGTCATGGAGTTGCCTGTAAATAAGACATCCATTTACCAGATTCATGTTCAGAAACACCATGATTCGTGAGGCCCATAGCAAG
>NW_007260296.1:3495-15200 GCF_000164805.1 Carlito syrichta
TTCCAAACCCAACATAGCAATTCCTACCTGCCCACCCAGAAGAATTTTCTGTACTTTGAGGTCACCTGAATCGAGGAATTTTGAGAAAATATACCTTTGATTCTGTGAAATATGATTATGGTCGTAGATTTTCTCAGGAAACAAAAGGACTTCAAGGGCCACATCCTTGATTACAACTAACAAGAGGATCAGAAAGATCCTGAGGATCTTTACTGACAGATTTAGCATATCCACGGAGCAACTGGCTCTGAAAATGGAGTGACCCAGAAGCCCAGATTGCTGATTACACCTTATCAAGAGGCCCTGTAGATACCGGAAAATGAAAACGACTAGAAACGGATTTCCTTTTTATTCTCAGTAAGATGCCCTGATTTTTCCTGTCGATGTGGATTCCAAATTCAGTATATCAAAAGACAGATATTCATAAGTTTTCTAGGGACGTGAATTCCATGATTCCTGGTTACCATTAAAAGTACGTAGTAAACATTTGACAAGTGCAAAACCCTTGTACCTTCTCAAAATTAAAAGAGACACAGAAGGGGAAGGATTACAAGATCTACCTTAGGACCTTAGTTACATCCAAATATGGCAAGAAGATTCTTTTTGTCCTGGAATCTGGTCTTAGTTGTTTCGAGGAACCTTACGGACTTGGAGTGCCCAATACCCATTTACAACTTTAAAGAGGACCAGAAGGTTGCTGGAGTCCTAAAATGACCAATTCATAATATCTACAATCTAAATTTCCCTGAAACATTTGGGAGCTTGAAGCTCTGTTTCTTGTTTGTCCAATAGCAGACTCCCTGGGAAATTTTTGGATTGAAGATGCGTACAAAAATGATTCTTTATTCATAATTATTTGGATGTCTTGTAGTGTCCTGTATGTGAGGACTCTCTTTCCCTAGATTCCTGTTTCGAAATCCTTATTTTTGTTTAGCTGTTAGTAAGACACCATGTAGATTTTTTGATGGAGGAACCGTGGAAAACAGATTTCTTATTTTTTCTTAGCAAGAGGCCATGTAGTTTTCTTTACATGAGGATTGGTATTACACACATTAAGGCCTCGAATCCGTGATTCTTCTTTAGCCGTCAGCAAGATGCCCTGTAGATTTTCAGGATGGAGGACTCGTATGACCCAGATTCCTTATTTTTAGTAACAGCCATGCAGTTGCCTGTATATGAGTACTCCTGTTCACAGATACTGGCGTCGCAAGATTGAGTCTTGTATAGATCTTAGGAACATGCCGTGTACTTTATGGTGATTGAGAAAATATATCACCCACATTCCTTATTCTTTCTCAGGAAAAGTCAGTGCAGTTGCCTGTATATGAGGATTTCATTTCCCAAGTTTATGCTTCTAAAACCAAAATTCATGGTTTGCTCTAAGAAGACACCCTGAAGTTTTATTGGAATGGAGGACACGTGTAAACCAGATTCGTTACATTCCTATAGCCATAGAGAGTACAGTTTTCTGTTTATGAGGACTACCATTATCCAGATCCCTACTCCCAAAACCTGAATGGTGCTTATCTCTTTGCAAGACGCTCTGTAGTTTTTTGGGATGGAGGACTCATGTAAGCAAGATTCCTTATTCTTCCGTAGCAACAGGTCGTGTATTGTTCTGTATATGAGGACTCCCATTACTGAATTTCCTCCTTCATTCTCAGCAAGACGCCAAGATATTTCCTGGTGATCTAGAATTCCAGTTGCTTGGATATCAATAGAAAGACTCCCATAAATTTCTTGAGGAATAGGAACCTAAGATTCTTGGTCCCTTTTTAAAAGACACACTAAAAATTTGGCGAAATAGAAGACCAGATTCCTGATTAAACATGAATAAGTGACCTTGTAGATTTAGGCGATTGAGAACTCCAAGACAGGATTCCCTTTCCGTTCTCACCAAGAATCCCTGATTTTCCTGTCCATGTCAATTCCAAAACTCTGTCTTTAAAAATGCAGATGCCCAGATATTTCCTAGGGACGTGGATTCCATGAATCCTGGTTACATTTTAATAATTCGTACTAAATATTTGGCAACTTCAATACCCTCGGCCACTCTACAAATAAAGTAGAAACGGAAATTAAAGGATTATCAAGTTCATCTTAAGACCAAATTTGCATCCAAATACGGTAAGATGATACTTTTTTCCAGGAAATTGGCCTTAATTGTCCCGAGGGACCTAAGGGACTTGTACTACCAGATACCCGATTACACCTCTCAAGAGGACCAGATAGTTGCTGGAGTTCTGAAATGACAGATTCAAAATACCCACAAGCCAAATATCTCCGAAATATGAGACGAGCTTGAAGCCTTGATTCTTGTTTTTTCCGCAGCAAGAAACCCTGAGAATTTTTGGTTGTGGACTAGTGTATCACAGATTCCTTATTATTCCTTAGTGAGGGGCCCTGTAATGTCCTGTATATGAGGACTCCCTTTCCCCAGAAACCGGTTTGGAAACCCTGATTCTTGTTTTGCCATTAGCAAGATGTCATGTAGATACTGTGAAGGAGGAACCATTTAAAAGATGTTTTTTAGCTTACCTTAGCTAGAGATCACATAGTTTCTGCATATGAGGACTGCTATTACCTATGTTCCAGCTTCTAAACCCTGATTCTTGTTTAGTCCACAGCAGATGTCCAGTTGATTTTAAGGACTTATGACTGCTATAACCCCAATTCTTTTTCTTCCTTGGCAAGGGACTGTGTATTTTCCTGTATATTAGGACTCTCAGTAGATACATCCTGCTTCAAAACTCTGATTCTTTTTAGAACTTTATAAGAGGTTCTGTAGATTTTTGGGATAGAGGACTCGTTAACCCAGATTCCTTATTCCTTCTTAGCAAAAGGTCATGTCGTTGCCTGTAAATAAGGACTGCATTTTCCACACTCATGCTCGGAAACACCATGATTCCTGTGTAGCCCATAGCAAGATGACCTTAAGCTTTTTTGGGATTGATGACCCGAGTAACACAGATTACTTATTCTTACTTTGCAATAGGCAGTGAAGTTTCCTTGATGTGAGGACTCCCATTACCCAGATTCCTACTTCAAAAACCTGATTCTTGGTTACATCTTAGGAACTCGGCCTGTAATTTTTGGGATTGAGGACTCATATAAAGAAGATTCCTTATGCTTCCCTAGCAATATGACGTGTAGTTTCCTGTGTATGACGACCTCCATTACCTAGCTTCCTGCTTCACTCAAGAGTATGCCGAGACATTTCCTGGAGACTGAGAATTCCAGTCTTTTCGATATCAAGAGAAAGAGGTCCATAATGTTCTTTGGGAACTGTAATACAAGATTCCGAGTTTCCCTTCGCAAGACCTTCCCAAAATGTGGAATATTCCAAACCCAAAACCCCAGTTTCTACCTGCCCACCCACAATAATTTTCTGTAATATAATATCACCTGAATCGAGGAATTTTGTACCAATATACCTTTTCATTCTGGGGAATAAGATTATGGTCGTAGATGGTCCCAGGATACAAGAGGATTTCTAGGGCCAATTCCTTGATTACAACTAAGAAGAGGACCAGAAAGATCCTGAGGATGTTTAATGACAGATTTAGCGTATCCACGGAGCAAGTAGCTCTTAAAAAGTAGGGACCCAGAAACCCAGATTGCTGATTAAACCTTATCAAGTAGCCCTGTAGATTCCGGAAATTTAGATCTCCTAGAACAGGATCTCCTTTTAATTCTCAGTAAGATGCCCTGATTTTTCCTGTCGATTTGGATTCCAAATTCAGTATATCAAAAGAGTGATGCCAAGAAGTTTCCTTCGTTCGTGGATTCCATGATTCCTGGTTACCATTTAAAGTACGTAGTAAACATTTGACAAGTGCAAAACCCTTGTCCCTGCTCAAAATAAAAAGAGACACGGAAGGGGACGGATTACAGGGTTCACCTTAAGACCAGACTTACATCGAAATATGGGAAGAAGATTCTTTTTGTCCTGAAATCTGGCCTTAATTGTTATGAGGAACCTAACGGACTTGGAGTGCCTAATACAATTTATGATTTTTAAGAGGACCAGAATGTTGCTGGAGTCCTGAAATGATCGATTCATAATATCCGAATGCTAAATTGCTCCAAAACATTTGGGGAGCACGATCTCTGTTTCCTGTTCGTCCCATAGCAGACAACCTGGGAAGTTTTTTGGGTTGAAGACGCGTACAACAATGATTCTTTATTCGTACTTAGTTGGAGGCCACGTAGTTTCCTGTGTGTGAGGACTCTCTTTTCCTTGATTCCTATTTCGAAACCCTGATTCTTGTTTACCCCTTTGTAAGACGCCATGTAGATTTTGTGATTGAGGAACCGTGGAAAACAACTTTCTTATCTTTTCTTAGAAAGAGACCATGTAGTTTCCTGTATATGAGGATTGCTAATTCCCACATTCATTCCTCGAATCCCTGATTATTCTTTAGGCGTCATCAACATGCCCTGTAGATTTTCAAAACTGAAGACTCATATAACCCAGATTCCTTATTTTTATCAACAACCATGTAGTTTCCTGTATATGAGTACTCATGTTCACGGATACTGGCGTCAAAGCTTGATTTGGTTTAGATCTTAGGAAGACACCGTATACATTTTGGAGATTGAGAAAACATGTCAACCACATTCATTATTCTTTCGTAGGAAAAGTCAGTGCAGTTGCCTGTATATGAGGATTTCATTTCTCTACTTTATGCTTCAAAAACCCAAATTCGTGTTTAGCCGTTAGCAAGAAACCTTGACGTTTGATTGGGATGGAGGACGCGTGTAAACCAGATTCCTTATTCTCCTTTAGCAATAGACAGTGCAGTTTCCTGTATTTCAGGACTCCCATTATCCAGATTCCTCCTTCAAAAACCTGAATGGTGGTTATCTCTTAGCAAGACGTTGTGTAGGTTTTTGGGATGGAGGACTCGTGTAAGCACGATTCCATATTCTTCCATAGCAACAGGTCGTTTATTTTTCTGTATATGAGTAATCCCATTACTGAAATTCCTGTTTCATTCTCAACAAGATGCCAAGATATTTCCTTGTGCCCTAGAATTCCAGTTGCTTGGATATCAAGAGAAAGACTCCCATAAAGTTCTTGAACTGGAACCCAAGAGTCGTGGTCCCTTTTCAAAAGAAATACTAAAAATGTGGCGACATAGAAGCCCAGATTGCTGATTAAACCTTATCAAGAGACTTTGTAGATTTAGGCAATTGAGAACTCCAAGAACCTGATTCCCTTTCTGATCTCAGCAGATTACCTGATTTTTCTTGTCTAGGAGGATTCCAAAACTCTGTGTACAAAAATGCAGATGTCCAGATGTTTCCTAGGGGCGTGGAATCCATGAATCCTGTTTACATTTTAATAATTTGTACTAAATATTTGGGAAGTGCAAGACTCACGCCCCCTCTGCAAATAAAGTAAAAACGCAAATTTAAGGAATACCAAGTTCATCTTAAGACCAAAATTACATCCAAATACGGCAAGATGATACTTTTTTTCCGGGAATCTGGCCTTAATTGTCCCGAGGAACTTAAGGCATTTGTACTACCAGATACCCTATTACAACTCTCAAGAGGCCCAGAATGTTGCTGTAGTCCTGAAATGACAGATTCATAATACTCACAAGCCAAATATCTCCGAAATATGAGATGAGCTCGAAGCCTTGATTCTTGTTTATACCACAGCAAGACACCCTGATAATATTTCGGATTTTGGACTAGTGTACCACAGATTCTTATTCTCCTTTAGCGAGGGGCCGTGTAATATCCTGTATATGTGGACTCCCTTTCCCCTGAATCCTGTTTGGAAACCCTGATTCTTGTTTTGCCATTAGCAATATGTCATGTAGAAATTGTGATGAGGAATCGTTTAAAAGAGATTTCTTATTTCTCCTTAGGTAGAGATCATGAGATTCTGCATATGAGGACTGCTATTACCTATGTTCCAGCTTCTAAATCCTGATTCTTGTTTAGCCCACAGCAGATGGTCTGTTGATATTTAGGACTGAGAACTGCTATAACCCCGATTCTTTGTCTTCCTTGGCAAGGGGCTGTGCATTTTCCTCTATAATGGGACTCTCATTGGATACATCCTGTTTCAAAACTCTGATTCTTTTTAGCACTTTCCAAGACGCTCTGTAGAAATTTTTGACTGAGGACTAGTGTAACCCAGATTCCTTATTCTTTCTTAGCAAAAGGTCATATAGTTGCCTGTAAATACGGACTCCATTTCCCAGATTCATGCTCAAAAACAACATGATTCGTGTTGATCCCATAGCAAGATGACCTGAAGTTGTTTTGGGATTGAGGACACGAGTAACGCAGATTCCTTATTCTTTCTTATCAAAAGGCAGTGAAGTTTCCTGTTTGTGAGGACTCCCGTTACCCAGATTCCTACTTCAAAAACCGGATTCGTGGTTATGTCTTAGGAAGACGGCTTATATTTTTTGGGATTGAGGACTCATATAAGGAAGATTCCTTATACGTCCTTAGCAATATGACGTATAGTTTCCAGTATATGACGACCTCCATTACCCAGCTTCCTGCTTCATTCTGCAGGATGCTGAGACAGTTTCTGGAGACTGAGAATTCCAATTTTTTGGATATCAAGAGAAAGACGTCGATAATGTTCTTTAGGAACTGGGACCCAAGATTCCTGGTTCCCCTTCACAAGACCTCCCCAAAATGCGGAATCTTCCAAACCCAACATCCCAATTTCTACCTGCTCACCAACAAGAAATTTCTGTACTTTGAGGTCACATGAATCGTGGAATTTTGTAAAATATACCTTTGTTTCTGGGGAATATGATTATGGTCGTAGATTTTCCAGGAAACAAAAGAATTTGTAGGGCCAGATCCTTGACTACACCTAACAAGAGGACCAGAAAGATGCTGAGGATCTTTAATGACAGATTTAGCATATCCATGGAGCAACTGGCTCTGAAAGTGTACGGATTTGGAAGCCCAGATTGCTGATTAAACCTTATCAAGAGTCCCTCTAAATTCCGAAAAATGAGTACTCCTAGCACCGCATTTCCTTTTTGTTCTCAGTAAGATTCCCTGATTTTTCCTGTCGATGTGTATTCGACATTCAATATATCAAAAGACAGATGGTCAGAATTTTTCTAGGGACATGGATTCCATGATTCCTGGTTACCATTAAAAGTACGTAGTAAACATTTAGCAAGTGCAAAACCCTTGTCCCATCTCAAAATAAAAAGAGACAAGGAAGTGAAGGATTGCAGGGTCCTCCTTAAGACCAGAGTTACATTCAAATATGGAAAGAAGATTCTTTTTGCCCTGGAATCTGACCTTAATTGTTCCTAGGAACATAACGGACTTGGAGTGCCCAATACCCATTTACAACTTTTAAGAGGACAGAATTTTGCTGAAGTCCTCAAATGACTGATTCATAATTTCCACATTCTAAATTGTTCTGAAACAGTTGGGAGCTCGAAGCTCTGTTTCTTGTTTGGCCCATAGCAGACACCCTGGAATTTTTTGGATTGAGGACGTGTACAACAATGATTCTTTATTCGGACGTAGTTGGAGGCCGTGTAGTGTCCTGTATGAGAGGACTCTCTTTCCCGAGATTCCTGTTTTGAAACCCTGATTCTTGTTTAGCCCTTAGTAAGACGCCTTGTAGCTTTTTTGATAGAGAAAGCATGGAAAATAGATTTTTTCTTTTCTCTTAGCAAGAGGCCATGTAGTTTCCTCTATATGAGGATTGCTATTACCCACATTCATGCCTCGAATTCCTGGTGCTTCTTTAGCCGTAATCAAGATGCCCTGTAGTTTTTCAGGACTGAGGACTCATATAACAAAGATTCCTTATTTTTAGCAATAGCCTGGCAGTTGCCTGTATATGAGAACTCCTGTTCACAGATACTGGCATTGAAAGCTTGATTCTTGTATAGATCTTAGGATCACGCCATGTACATTTTTGGGGATTGAGAAAATATGTCACCCACATTCCTTATTCTTTCTTAGAAAAAGTCAGTGCAGTTGCCTGCATCTGAGGATTTCATTTCCCAGTTTATGTTTCAAAAATCCAATTCGTGCTTAGCTCTTAGCAAGAAACACTGAAGTTTTATTGGGATGGAGGACACGTGTAAACCAGATTCCTTATTCTCCTTCAGCAATAGACAGCGCAGTTTCCGGTATATGAGGACTCCCATTATCCTGAATGGTGTATATGAGGACTCCCACTAACCACCTGAATGATGGTTATCTCTTAGCAAGACTGTCTGTAGGTTTTTGGGATGGAGGACTCATGTAACCAAGATTCTTTATTCTTCCAAAGTAACAGGTCGTGTAGTGTTCTGTATATGAAGACTCCCATTACAGAAATTCCTGCTTCATTCTCAGCAAGACACCAAGATGTTTCCTGTTGACCTAGAATTCCAGTTGCTTGGATATCAAGAGAAAGACTCCCATAAAGTTCTTGAGGAATTGGAACCCAAGATTCCTGTTCCTTTTTCAAAAGACACACTAAAAATGTGGCGACATAGAAGCCCAGATTGCTGATTAAACCTTATCAAGAGACTTTGTAGATTTAGGCGGTTGATAACTCCAAGAACCAGATTCCGTTTTCGTTCTCAGCAAGATACTCTGATTTTCCCGTATATGAGGATTCCAAAACTCTTTATACAAAATGTAGATGCGCAGATATTTCCTAGGGACGTGAATTCCATGAATCCTGGTTACATTTTAATAATTCGTAATAAATATTTAGCAACTGCAAAACCCTCGGCCCCTCTCAAATAAAGTACAAACGGAAATTTAAGGATTACCAAGTTCATCTTAAGATCAATGTTACATCCAAATACGGCAAGATTATTCTTTTTTCCGGGAAACTGGCCTTAATTGTCCCGAGGAACCTATGGGACTTGTACTACCAGATACCCGATTAC
The DNA here is from genome assembly GCF_000164805.1 of Carlito syrichta. Taxonomy (NCBI): domain Eukaryota; kingdom Metazoa; phylum Chordata; class Mammalia; order Primates; family Tarsiidae; genus Carlito; species Carlito syrichta. The sequence continues at coordinate 12,393 of NW_007260296.1, forward strand.
AACTCTCAAGAGGACCAGAATGTTACTGGAGTCCTGAAATGACTGATTCATAATACCCACAAGCCAAGTATCTCCGAAATATGAGATGAGCTCAAAGCCTTGATTCTTGTTTATACCGCAGCAAGACACCCTGAGAATTTTTCGGAATGTGGACTACTGTATCACAGATTCCTTATTCATCCTTAGCAAAGGGCCGTGTAATGTCCTGTATATGAGGATGCCCTTTCCCCAGAATCCTGTTTGGAAACCTTATTCTTGTTTTGCCATTACCAAGATGTCATGCAGATGATCTGAGAGAGGAAACGTGTAAAACAGGTTTCTTATTTCTCCTTAGCAAGAGATCGTGTATATTCTGTATATGAGGACTGCTGTTACCTATGTTCCAGCTTCTAAACCCTGATTATTATTTAGCACAACAGATGGCCTGTTGATTTTCATGACTGATGTATGCTATAACCTCGATTTTTTTCTTCCCTGTCAAGGGGCTGTGTATTTTCCTGTATAATAGGACGCTCATTAGATACATCCTGCTTTGAAACTCTTATTCCTTTTTAACACTTTCCAAGAAGCTTGTAGATTTTTGGGTTTGAGGACTCGTGCAACCCTGATTCCTTATTCTTTCTTTGCAAAAGGTCATGCAGTTGCCTGTAAATAAGGACTCCATTTCCCAGATTAATGCTCGAAAACACCATGATTCATGTTTACCCATAGCAAGACGACCTGAATTTTGCTTGGGATTCAGGACACGAGTAACACAGATTTCTTATTCTTACATAGCAATAGGCAGTGAAGTTTCCTGTATATGAGGACTCCCATTACCCAGATTACTACTTCAAAAACCTGATTCATGGTTACGTCTTAGGAAGACGGCCTGTAGTTTTTGGGATTGAGGACTCATATAAGCAAGATTCCTCATACATCCTTAGAAATATGATGTGTAGTTTCCTGTATATGATGACCTCCGTTACCCAGCTTTCTGCTGCATTCTGCAGTATACAGGACAGTTCCTGGAGACCGAGAATTCCAGTTTTTTGGATATCAAGAGAAAGACGTCCATAATGTTCTTTGGGAACAGGAATCCAAGATTCCTGGTTCCACTACACAAGACCTCCCCAAAATGTGAAATCTTCCAAATCCAACATTCCAATTCCGACCTGCCCTCACACAAGAATTTTCTGTAATTTGAGGTCACCTGAATAGAGGAATTTTGTACCAATATACCTTTTGATTCTGGAGAATATGATTATGGTCATAGATGGTCCCAGGAAACAAAAGAATTTCTAGAGCCAAATTCTTGATTAGAACTAACAAGAGGACCAGAAATATCCTGAGGATTTGTAATGACTGATTTAGGGTATCCACGGAGCAAGTAGCTCTGAAAATGTAGGGACGCAGAGGCCCATATTGCTTATTAAACCTTATCAAGAGGCCTTGTCGATTCCGGAAAATGAGAACTCCTAGAACCGGATTTCCTTTTTAGTCTCAGTAAGATGCCCTGATTTTCCTGTTGATTTGGATTCCAAATTCAGTACATCAAAAGACAGATGCCCAGAAATTTCCTAGGGACGTGGATTCCATGATTCCTGTTAACCATTGAAAGTACGTAGTAAACATTTGGCAAGTGCAAAATCCTTGTCCCGTCTCAAAATAAAAAGTGACACGAAAGGGGACGGATTACAGGGTTCATCTTAATACCAGAGGTACATCCAAATATGGCTAGAAGATTCTTTTTGTCCTGGAATCTGGCCTTAGTTGTTCCGAGGAACCTAACGGACTTGTAGGGCCCAATACCCGTTTAAAACTTTTAGGAGGACCAAAATGTTCCTGGAGTCCTGAAATGACCGATTCATTATATCCGCATGCTAAGTTGCTACAAAACATTTGGGGAGCTCGAAGCTCTGTTTCTTGTTTGTCCCATAGCAGACATCTTGGGAATTTTTTGGATTCTGACGCATACAACAAAGATTCTTGATTCGTCTTAATAGAGGCTGTGGAGAGTCCTGTATGTGAGGACTCTCTTTCCGTGGATTCCTGTTTTGAAACACTGATTCTTGTTTATCCCTTAGTAAGACGCCATGTGGTGTTTTTGATAGATGAACGGTGGAAAAGAGATTTCTTCTTTTTTCTTAGCAAGAGGCCATGTAGTTTCCTGCATATGAGGATTGCTATTACCTACATTCATGCCTCGAATCCTTGATTCTTCTTTACGCGTCAGGAAGATGCCCTCTAAACTTTCAGGACTGACAACTCGTGTAACCCAGATTCCTTATTTTAGCAACAGTCGTGCAGTTACTATATATAAGTACTCCTGTTCACAGATCCGGGCGTCAAAAGCTTGATTCTTGTTTAGATCTTAGGTAGACGCCGTATACTTTTTTGGAGATTGAGAAAACATGTCAACCACATTCATTATTCTTTCTTAGGAAAAGTCAGTGCAGTTGCCAGTATATGAGGATTTCATTTCCCTAGTTTATGCTTCAAAAACCCAAATTCGTCTTTAGCCCTTAGCAAGAAACCCTGAAGTTTTACTGGGATGGAGGACACGTGTAAACCTGATCCTTTATTCTCCTTTAGCAATAGACAGTGCAGTTTCCTGGATATGAGGACTCCCATTATCCAGATTCCTACTTCCAAAACCTGAATGGTTGTTATCTCTTAGCCAGACGTTGTGTAGGTTTTTGGGATGGAGGACAAGTGTAAGCAAGATTTCATATTCTTGTGTAGCAACAGGTCGAGTAGTGTTCTGTATATGAGGACTTCCATTACTGAATTTCTTGTTTCATTCTCAGCAAGACGCCAAGATATGCC
>NW_007260297.1:0-347 GCF_000164805.1 Carlito syrichta
ATTTGAATGGATAGGAATGGAATGGAAAGGTAAGGAATGGTATTGAGAGTAATGGAATGGAAATGAATGAATTGGAAAGGAAAGGAAGGTACTGGAATGTAAAATAGTGGAATGCAATGAAATGGATATGAATGGAATGGAGAGGAATGGAGTGGAAAGGCATACAATGAAATGGAATACAGAGGAATGGAATGGAATGGAGTGGAGTGGAATGGAATGGAGAGGAATGGAATGAAGTGTAAAGAAATAAAATGTAGACGAATCCAATAGTAAGGAATAGAAAAAATTGTAAAAAATTGAAAGGAATTTAGAGGAATGGAATGGAAAAGAATGGAATGGATAGAACA
>NW_007260297.1:1710-2506 GCF_000164805.1 Carlito syrichta
ATGATGAGGAATGGAATGGAGAACAATGGAATGGAGTGGAATGGATTGGAATTGAATGAGTTAGTATGAAATCGAATGAAGGGGAACAGATAGGGTTGGTGTGGAATAAAATTGAATGGAGATAAATTAAGTGAAATGGAATGGAACGGAATGGAATAAAATATAATGAAATGGAATGGAGTGAAATGAAACGAATGGAAAGGAAAGGAATGGAATGGAATGGATTGGAGAGGAATAGAATGGAAAGAAATGGAATGGAGACAAATGGAATGGAGACAAATGGAATAGAGAGAAATGGAAAGGAGAGGAATGGAATGGAGTGGCATTGAGATGAATGAATGGAAAGGAAAGGAATAGACCCGAATGGAATGGAAAGGAATGGAGAGGAATGGAATGGAATGGAAAGGAATGAAATGGAATGGAAAGAAAAGGAATAGAATGGAGAGAAATGGAATGGAAAGGATTGAAATTGAATGGCGAAGAAAGGATTGGAATGGAATAGAAGAGATTGGAAGGCAGAGAAATGGAATGTAATTGAACGAAGATTAATGGAATGGAAAGGAATGGAATGGGTGAAATGGAATGGAGTAGAATGGAATGGAATGGACGGGAATGTAATAGAATGAAGATTAATGGGATGGAAAGGAATGCAATGGAGAGGAATGGAATCTAGAGAAATGGAATGGATTGGAGTGGAATGAAAAGCAATTGTAAGTAGAGGAATTAAAGGGAAATTCGAGGAATCTAATTAAAGGAATGGAAAGAGATGGAATGGAATTTATATGCATTTGATGGA
>NW_007260297.1:3478-5142 GCF_000164805.1 Carlito syrichta
TGGAGAGGAATGGTTTTGATTGGAATGCAATGGTATTGAGAGAAATGGAATGTAATGCTGTGGAATGTAATGGAATGTAGAATAGTGAATAAAATGGAACAGAAGGTAGAGGAATGGAAAGGAAAGGAATGGAATGGAAAGATTGCAATGAAATACAGGAATGGAATGTAATGTGGAGAATGGAAGAGAGAGGAATGGATTTGAGTGGAATGGATTAGAATTTAATGGAATGGAATAGAATCAAATGGAAAGGAATTGATTTAATGGAGTGAAATGAAATGGAATTAGGAGGAATGAAATGGAGGTTAATTAAATGGAATGGAATAAAACATAGTGAAATTGAATGGGGAGGAATGGAATGGAAAGAAACGAAGAACAATGGAATGAAATGGAAAGGAAAGGAATGGAATGGAATAGAGAGAAATGCAATGGAATGGAATGGATTTGAATTTAATGGAATGGAATAGAATCAAATGGAGAGGAATGGATTTAATTGAGTGAAATAAAACGGAATTAGGAGGAATGAAATGGAGGTTAATTAAATGGAAAGGAATGGAATAAAACATAGTGAAATGGAATGGAGAGGAATAGAATGGAGTGAAACGAAGAGTAATGGAATGAAATGGAAAGGAAAGGAAAGGAATGGAATGGAGAGAAATGCAATGGAGTGGAATGGATTTGAATGGAGAGTAATGGAATGGAAAGGAATGGTATTGAGAGGAATGGAATGGAAATGAATGGAACGGAAAGGAGAGGAAGGTACTGGAATGTAACATAGTGGAATGCAATGAAATGGAGATGAATGGGACTGAGTGGAAAGGCATACAGTGGAATGGAATGCAGAGGAAAGGAATGGAATGGAGTGGAATGGAATGGAATGGAATGGATAGGAATGGAATGGAGAGGAATGAAATGGAGACGAATGGAATCAAATATACACGAATCCACTGGTAAGGAGTAGAAAGAATTGAAAAACATTGAAAGAAATTTAGAGGAATGGAATGGAAAAGAATGTAATGGATAGAACAGGAAGGGAACGGAATGCAGAAGAGTGGAATACAATGGAAAGAAATGGAATGCAATGAAAAGGAAGGGAATGGAGTACAGTGGAATGGAAGGGAAAGAAATGGAGAGCAATGGAATGCAATGGAAAGGAGACAAATGGAATGGAATGAAGAGGAATGGTGAGGATTAGAGTTGAATGGAATGAAATAGAGAGTAATGGAATAAAATTGAAAGGACAGGAATGGAGTGGAATCGATTGGATTAGAACTTAATGGAGAAGATTGGTACGGAGAGTAATGGCATGGACTCGGGCAGAATGGAATGAAGTAGAAAGGCATGGAATGGAAAGGAGAGGAATGGAATAGAGAAGAATGCAATAGAAAAGAAAGGAAAGTTGAGGAAAGGAATGGAATGGAATGTAGTAAAGTGAATGGAAAGCACAGAAACGGAAGGGGAGAAAAGGAATAGTGCAGAATGGAATGGAATGGAATGGAGAGGAATGGCATGGTATGGAATGGCTGGGAATGGAATGGAATGGACATGAATAAAATTGAAGAAAATGGAATGGAGAGAAATAGAACGGAGAGGAATGGAGTAGAAAGAAATAGATTGGAATGGAAAGGATAAGAAAGGAATGGAAAGGAAAGAAGTGGAATGGA
>NW_007260297.1:6025-8106 GCF_000164805.1 Carlito syrichta
TTAATGGAATGGAGAGGAATAGAATGGAGTGAAAGGGAATGGAGTAGAATGAAATGGAATAGAGGGGAATTGTAATAGAATGGAAATTAATGAAATGTAAAGGAATGGAATGGAGAGGAATAGAAAGAGATGGAATGGAATTTAGAGGCATGTGATGGAGAGGAATGAAATGGAATAAATGGAATTGAGAAGAAAGGAATGGAATGGAATGGATGGGAGAGGAATGAAAAGAAGAGAAATAGAATGGAGGAATGGAATGGAAAGGATTGAAACTGAATGGAGAGGAAAGGAGTAGAAAGGAATAGAAGGAAATGGAATACAGAGGAATGGAATGGAATGGAATGAAATCGAATGAAAATTAATGAAATGGAGAGGAAAGGAATGGAGTGAAATAGAATGGTGAAGAATGGAATGGAAGGGAATTGCGTGGAGAGCCATGGAGATGAATGGTATGGAATGGAGTGCAATGGAATAAAGACGAAAGGAATGGAGAGGAATGGAATAGAGAGTAATAGAATGGATAGGAGTGGAATGGAATGGAAAGGAGAGGAACGGAGTGGGAAAGAATACAATGGAATGGGATGGACAGGAATGGAATGTAATGGAGTGGAATGGAAAGGAATGGACAGGAGTAGGATGGAGAGGAATGGAATGGAGTGGAATGCAATAGAATGGAATCCAATGGAATATAATGGAATGAAAAGGAATGGAATGGAAAGGAATGGCGAGGTATAGCATGGAATGGAATGTCTGGGATTGGATTGGAATGGAGATGAATAGAATGTAGGATAAAGCAATGGAGAGGAATAGAACGGAGAGGATAGAATGGAGAGGATTGGAGTATAAATGAATACAATGGAATGGAATGGAAAAGAAATAAATGAAAATGGAAGTAATGGAGTGGAATGGAATGGAATGGAAAAGAATGGAATGGAATGGAATGGAAGGTAGAAGAATCCAAAGGTAAATAATGGAAAGGAATTTTAAAAGATGGAATGGAATTTAGAGAAATGTAATGGAAATGAATACAATGGAGAGAAAATTAAGAGAATGGAATGCAGAAGAGTGGAAGGGAATGGAGAGAAATGGAATATAAGGAAGAGGACTGGAATGGAATGGTGGAATGGACTGGAATGCAATGGAATGGAATGCAATGGAGAGGAATGGAATGGAAAGGAATGGAATTGAATGTAATTGGATTCAAATGTAGGTGAATCCAATGATAGGGAATGGAAAGAATTGAAAAAGATTGAAAGGAATTTAGACGAATGGAATGGAAAAGAATGTAATGGACAGAAAAGTAAGGGAATGGAATGGAATGGAATGGAATGCAGAAGATTGGAATGCAATAGAGAGAAATGGAATGTAATGGAGTACATTGGAATGCAAGGGAAAGCAATGGAATGGGATGGAATGGAGGGGATTGGAATGGAAAGAAGAGGAATGGTGAGGATTGGAGTTGAATGGAATAGAATGGAGAGTAGTGGAATAAAATTGAAAGGACAGGAATGGAATGAATTGGACTTAATGGAGAAGAATGGTACAGAGAGTAATGGCATGGAATCAGGAGGAATGGAATGAAGTAGAATGGCATGAAATGGAATGGAAACGAAAGGAATGGAGAGGAATGGAATAGAGAGGAGTGGAATAGAAAAGAAAGGAAAGTTGGTGAAAGGAATAGAATGGAATGTAGTGGAAGCGAATGTAATGGACAGAAATGTAATGGGGAGGAAAGGAATAAAGCAGAATGGAATGAAAAAGAATGGAGAGGAATGGTATGGAATGGAATGGCTGGGAATGGAATGAAGATGAATAAAATTGAACAGTAATGGAAAGGAGAGGAATAGAATGGAGAGAAATAGAATGGAGAGGAATGGAGTACAAAGAAATAGATAGGAATGGAAAGGAGAAGAAAGGAATGGAAAGGAAAGGAGTGGAATGGAATGGAATGGAGAGGATTGGAATGGAGAGGAATGAAATGGAGTAAAATGTAATGAAGTAGAATGGAATGAAATGGAGGAGAATGTAATATGATGGAGATTAATGGAATGGAAAAAATGCATGGAGAGGAATGGATTTTG
>NW_007260298.1:0-702 GCF_000164805.1 Carlito syrichta
ATAGGAATTGAACGGAGAGGAAAGGAGTGGAAAAGAATAGAATTGAATGGAATGGAGAAGTGTGGAATGGATGGAATGCAATGGAATGAAGATGAATGGAATGGAGAGGAAAGGAATGGAGGGAAATGGAATGTAATGAAGACGAATGGACTGGAATGAAATAGAAAGTAGAGGAATGGAATAGAAAGGAATTGATTGCAGAACAAAGGAGAGGAATGGAATGGAATGGAGTGCAATGGAATGAAGATGGATGTAATGCAGAGGAATGGAATGGAGAGGGATTTAGGGATAGGAATGGATTGGAGTAGAATGGAATGGAATGGAGAGAATGGAATGGAGATGAAAGGAATGAAGTGGAATGTAATGTAATGTAGAGGAATTCAAACGTAAAGAATGGAAAGGAATTTTAAAACATGGACAGGAATTTACATGAATAGAATGAAAATGAATGAAATAGAGAGAAAGGAAGTAAATTGAACGCAGAAGAGTGGAATAGAATGGAAAGAATGGAATGTAATGAAGAGGAATGGAATGGAGAAGAATGGAATGGAATGCAAGAAAGGTAAAGGGAATGGAATGGAATGGAGAGGAATGGAGAGAAATGGAATGGAATGGAATGGAATGAAGACTAATAAAATGGATAGGAATAGAATGGAGTGGAATGGAATGGACTTGCATTGAATGGAGAGGAAAGGAGAAGAA
>NW_007260298.1:2219-4859 GCF_000164805.1 Carlito syrichta
AGAGTAATGGATTGGACTATATTTGAATGGAGAGGAAAGGAGTGAAAAAGGAAGAGAATGGAATGGAATGAAGAGGAATGGAATGGAGTCGAATGGATTGGAATGGACAGGAGTGGAATGGAATGCAATGGAGTGGGGATGAAAGGAAGGAAATGTAATGGAGTGGAATGGAATGAAATGAACAGGAATGAAATGGAGAGGAATGGAAAGGAGCAGAATGGAATGGAGGGGAATAAAGAGGAATGGATTGGAATGGAATGGAATGCAATGGAATTGAATGGAATGGACTAGAAAATAAAAAATGTAGTGGACAGAAACGGAATGGAGAGGAATGGATAGGATAGGAATGGAATGGAATGGAATGGAATAGAATGGAGACAAAAAATGTGGAAAGGTATACAAAGGAATGGAATGGAGAAGAATGAAATGGAATGGAGTGGCATGGAATGTATTGGCTAGGAATGGAATGGAGAGGAATGGAAGGAGCGGAATGGAATGAAATGTAGAGGAATCTAATGGTAAAGTAGGAAAGGGAATTGAAAAGAGGGAATGGAATTTAGAGTAATGTAATGGAAATGAATACAATGGAGAGAAAATTTAGAGAATGGAATGCAGAATAGTGGAATGGAAGGGAGAGAAATGGAATGTAATGGAGAGGAAGGGAATGGAGAATAGTTGAATGTAATGGAATATAATGGAGAGCAATGGAATGGAATGGAGAGGAATGGAAGGGAATGGAGAGGAATGCTGAGGAATTGAGATGAATGTAATGAAATAGAGAGAAATGGAGTAAAATGTAATGGAAAGGAATGGAGAGGAATGGAATGGATTGGAATGTAATGGAGAAGAATGGAGTGGAGAGTAATGGCAAGAAATGGAGAGGAATGGAATAAAGTGGAATCGCATGGAATGGAGTGGAATGGAATGGAGTGAATGAAATGGAGAGGGATGGATTAGAAAGAAATGGAAAGTTGACAAAAGGATTGGAATGGAATGCACTAGAATGCAATAGGCAGAAATGGAAGGAGGAGGAATGGAATGGGGCAGAATTGAATGGAAAAGAATAGAATGGAATGGAATTAGTTGGAAAGGAATGGAATGGAGATGAATACAATGGAGACTAATGGAAAGGCGAGGATTAGAATGGAGAGGAATAGAATGGAGAACAATGGATTTGAAAGGAATAGAATGCAATGGAGTAGAATGGAGAGGAATGGAATAGACAGGAGTGGATCGAAATAGACTGCAATGGAGAGGAAAGGAATGGAATGGAGAGGAAAGGAGCTTAATCGAATGGAATGCAGAGAAATGGAATTGAATGGAATGGAATGGAATGGAAAGAAATGGAATGGAGAGAAATGGAATTGAATGATTTTAGTGGAGAGGAATAGAGTGTAGAGGATTGGAATGGAGATGAATGTATCAGCCTGGATTTGAATAGAGAGGAAAGGAGTGGAAAGGAATAGAATAAAATGGAATGGAGAGGAATGGAATGGAGTGGAATACATTGGAATGGAGAGGAATGGAATGGAATACAATGAATTGGATACGAAAGGAATGGAATAGAATGGAGTAGAATGGAATGAAATGGACAAGAATAAAATAGAGAGAAATGGAAAGGAGCAGAAAGTATGGAGAGAAATGGAATGAAATGGAACGGAATGGAGACTAATGGAATTGAATGGAATGGACTGGAAGACAGAAATGAAAGGGACAGAAATGGAAGGGAGAGTAATTGAATGGAGAGGAATGGATTGGAATGAAATGGAGTGGAGTGGAAAGGGATGGAGAAGAATCAAATGGGGTAAAATGGAATGGAATGGAAAAGAATTGAATGGATTGGAGAGGAAGGTATTGCAATGGAAAGTAATGGAATGGAAAAGAATGGAATGGAGAATTATGGAATGGAGAAGTATAGAATGGATTGGAATGCAATGGAGAGGAATTGAATGGAGAGGAATAGAAGGTAATGTAGAGGAATCGAAAGTCAAGGAATGGAAAGTAATGGAAAGAGATCGATTGCAAGTCAGAGGAATGAATGGAGAGGAATGGAATAAAGAGGAATGATATGGAATAGAATGAAGGAGAATGGAATGGAATGGAGAGTAACGGAATAGAATGAAATGGAGAGGAATGGAATAGAAAGAAGTGGATTGGAATGGAATGCAATGGAGATGAATGGAATGGCATGGAGTAGAATGGAGAGAAAGGAAATTAATCGAAGGGAATGGAGAGTAATGGAATTGAATGGAATTAAATGCAAAGGAATGGAGATGAATGGAATGGAGAGGTATGAAATGGTGTCGACTGGAATGCAATGGAATGCAAAGGAATGGCATAGGATGAAATGGAGAGAAATGGAAGGCAATGTGGAATATTGGACGGAGTGAAAAGAAGTGGAATGAAATGCAGTGTCATGTAATGGATTAGAAAAGAATTAAATGAAAGGGGATGGAATGCAATGTAGAGGAATGGAATGCAGAGGAAAGGAATGGAGTGGAATGGAATGGAATGTAGAGGAATCCAGTGGTAAGGATTCGACAGGAAGTTAAACAGATAGAATGGAATTTGGGGAATGGAATGGAAGCGATTGTAATGGAGAGAAAAGAAAGGAAATGGAATGCAGAAGAGTGGAATGGA
>NW_007260299.1:0-545 GCF_000164805.1 Carlito syrichta
ATGGAATGGAGAAGAATTCAGGGAAATGGATTGGAGAGGAATGGAATGGAATGGATTAGCATGGATTGGAATGGAATGGAATGGAATGGAATGGAGAGAAAAGGAATGGAATGGAATGGAATGGAGTGGAGTGGAATGGGATGGAATGGAATGAGAGAAATGGAATGGAATCGAATGGAATGTGATGGAATGGAGAAGAATGGAATAGAAAAGATTGGAGAAAAATGGAATGGAATGAAATGAAATGCAGTGTAGTGGAGAGGAATGGAAAGGAAGGGAATGGAAAGAAATTGAATGGAATGGAAATGAATGTAATGGAAGAGAGTGAGGTGGAATGGAAAAGAGTTGAAATGAATGGAATGGAGAGTAACAAAAATGAATGACATAGAGAGGAATGGAATGTAATGGAATGGAGTGGAATGGAAAGGAGTGGAGTGGCATGGAGTGGAGTGGAATGGAATGGAATAAAATGGAATGGAGAGCGAATGGAATGGAATGAAATGGAATTGAATCGAATCGAATCGAATCGAATGGGGGGATATGAA
>NW_007260299.1:2187-2858 GCF_000164805.1 Carlito syrichta
AACGGAATGGAATGGAGAGAAATATAATGCAATGGAGAGGAATTGAAATGAATGGAATGTAAAGGAATGGAATAGAGAGGATGGAATAGAAATGAATGTAGCAGAATGGAATGTAATGGAACGTAATGAAATGGAATGGAGAAGAATTGTGGGGAAAGGAATGAATGGAATGGAGAAGAATGGAATTGAATGAAGAGAAATGAAATGGAGAGGAATGGAATGAAATGAAATGGAGAGGATTGGAATACAGAAGAACGGAATGGAGAGGAATGGAATGGAATCGAGTGGAATGGAGGGGAATGGAATGGAATGGAACAGAGATAAATGTAATGGAGAGGAATTGAATGGAATGGAGAGAAATCTAATACAATAGAAAGGAATTGAATTGAATGGAAAGGAAAGGAAAGGAATGGAATGGAACTGAATGAAGCAGAATGGAATGAAATGGAACATAATGAAATGAAATGGAGAAGAATTGTGGGGAAAGGAATTAATGGAATGGAGAAGAATGGAATTGAATGAAGAGAAATGAAATGGAGAGGAATGGAATGAAATGAAATGGAGAGGATTGGAATACAGAAGAATGGAATGGAGATGAATGGAATGGAATTGAGAGGAATGGAGAGGAATGGAATGGAACAGAGATGAATGTAATGGAGAGGAATTGAATG
>NW_007260300.1:0-6725 GCF_000164805.1 Carlito syrichta
TGAGACAGACGGCTGCTGTGAGAGCCTTACCTAGTGGATTCCTGCAGGGAGGGCCATCCCAGGCCCCCAGACTTGTAGAGCCACCAGTGGGTGATTCCAGTCTGAGAGAGCTGCAGGCATGCAACTCCAACCCATGAGTGTAACACTGTGTGCTGCACCCAATGAAGCCAATAAGTATAGGGCATCCTGGAGCCCTGTGGGACCAAGCTCTGCCCCAGTGTGTCCAGAAGATGGAAAATCAAGTCAAAGAAGGTTATTCTTGAACCTTATGGTTTAATGTTTGCCCCTGTATTACATTTTGAAGTTGCTTGAAAGTTTTTACCCCTTTCTTTTTTCTTATTTATCCCTTGTGGAATGGGAACGTCTATTGGAGGCCTGTCCAACCACTATATTTGGAAGCACATAACATGTTTGAGTTCACAGGTTCACAGCAAGAACAGTTTCAATACGGATAAATTGTACTTTGAGTCTTATCCATATCTGATTTAGATAACACATAAATGAGACTTTGGCCTTAAAACTTTAAAGGTGATGCGGAATGAATTAAGACTTTTGGGGTTATTGGGGAAAAGACATGTATTTTGCAGATGAGAAGGATATAACTTTGAGAGAACCAGGGACAGAATACATTAATCTAAATTTTTATGGCCTCCTTCCCCACAAAAATGCATAGGAACATGCATAGTTAAAAATGCAAAACTACATACAAGCTTCCCAGACACCACATTAATCCTCTTCTCTCAGCACCCACAGAATCTCCCCAAGGCACAGCACAGGGAGCAGAGCAAAGAATGGCCATTGGCTTAACAATGCCTATGATAGGAAACCAGGCCTGGGGAAGGTGGCGCACACTGTCAGCTGTGGTGTCACAGATCCCTCGAGATTCACTTTTCTTGACTTGAAAATGGGATGTACCAGCACAAGCGTTCATAAGGGCCCTTTACACTGTACCCTGCAGGATGATTTCCCAAGAAGGTGGATTTCAGAGAGCACAGTGTCTGCTTAAGCTCTCTGGGTAGACAGGCTGCAGGAAGGAAACTTGAAGTAGACTCTTAGATACTGGGTTCCCCTTTAAGGACTCTAAAATGACCCACACAGAGGCTTTGCTGATGGGGCAGTGAGAGAGGGACAGGTAGATATGTAACTGGACAGGAAGGCAATGACAACCCTTGGATGTCCATGTGAGGAGCTCAGAGCTAGTGATGGGAGGAATGGGGGCAAAGACTCAGATGATGCTAATTGCTGGAGAAACTGGATGGGGCTGGGGACAAGGCAAGATCCTGTCAGAAAGATTGTCCCCAACTGTATCCTAACCCTGCTTCATAGCCTGGGTGATGGTAGCCTCATGTGTACCATTTCTGCAGGGGCTGCCTGGAGAGAGTTGCTGTGGAGAAAGCAGTACCAGTGGAAGAGAAGAGGAGGGGCCTGGATCATGGCAGCAAGAGGCTGGTGGCCAGGCTGGGACCCTCAATGCAGAGGCATGACTAGTTGATGGCTCTGAAGGTGAGGAGGGGGAAGGTGGTGGGTGTCATAATGAAGCGAAGGACCATGTTTCCATCTTCTTGGGTTGGGGTCTCCACCACAAAGTTTTTCAGCATCTAGGACTGAAACTGGGTTTCCCTCTGGCCTAGTCAGCAGCTCAAGGACCTGGGCCAGCCTCCTCCCCCCCTCCTGGGTGCAGAAATGCTGAAAGAACAGGAGCCACAGAAGTGGTCCCAATCAGGCACATGCCTGAGAAGTTCAGCCCCACAGCCCAGCGTCCTCTGCACCCTCCCTAGGTCTTTCCCAACATGGCCCAAGCCCCACTGTTTGCTCTACTGTCCCTTCCCCACTCTTGCCTATCCCCCTACCTACCCTGTTTAGCAACCACTCTGCCGAGGCCTTACCCTGCCCCGGTTCAGACCTGGCCCCAGTGGGACCCCGCCCACTCTGCCCAGGGTCCAACCCACCCCACCCAGGCCTGCTCACCTGATGCAGAAGCAGCAGCATCATCCCTTCTGCCAGGCGCCGCCCCAGGCACTGGCGCACACCAAAGCCAAAGGACAGGTAGTGGAAGTTCCTGCTGGTGCCCCTCATGTCTAGCCAGCGCTGGGGGTTATAGCGCTCTGGTCTCGGGAACAAGGCAGGGTTGCGTCCGAATGAGTAGAGGAACAACTGGACCAATGTCTGCAGAAGGTGTGGAGGAAGGGTCAGCCACACCCCCAGGAAAGAGGGTAGGGAGGCACTGCTGGAGAGGCTGTGGGGCTCACTCACCCCTTCTGGGATGTGGTAGTTCTGCAACACCAAGTCTGAGTTCACCAGTCGTTCCACAGTGGCACCCACCGGGTAGAGCCTGGGAAGGGAGCACCAATAAGTTCTCAACAATGACAGGACCCTCCGTGCCCTCTGCAGCCTTCCCATCCAAGATCCCTCATAGGTCCCATGGAAAGCTTAGATCATGAGGAAGTGCTTTCTTGCACCTGCTAGACTCAGCCGAACCTTCTGGCCTGAGCACCCCACGCCAAAGAGGATTCACCTAGATTGGTCCCCAGGATATTGAAGAGGATACAAAAGGAAGAAGAGTCCCTCTCCTTTAGAGAGGAGGAGGAGGTGCACAGGGAATGGATTCCTAGGCAAGGCTGCTTGTAGGCCCCTTTTTCTGTCTGCCCTCCACCAGCCTCAGCGTATGCTGCTCTCCAACAGAGGGGCCAGGACGGCTGGGAGGGGTCAGCCAGCACCCAACTCAGCGTCTCCTTGAGGGCTGCCCTCAGCAGGGGCAGCTCGTTGATTGCCCTCTGGGGATGCTCAGTGATAGTGGCCTCGACTGCCAGGCTCTCCTGGCATAGTGCCTGCTGCACATTGGGGTTCCTAGCCAGGTCAAAGAGTGTCATCAGCTAAGGGAGGACAGTCTGTAGGAGCCAAGGGTTCAGACCTTGGCACAGGGAAAACTTCAGCACCCAGGGAACCCCTTCCAGGATACTGCCCTCCACAGAGTGGGGAAGTACAAGCCGTGAGCAGGACAGTGCCTGGGGACCCTGGACTTTAAATCCTAAAGCCCAGTGGACACCTTTTCCTGGGTTCTCCAGAGGACAGCAAGCCCCACCCCAACCAAGGACTGGTTCTTCTCCAGTATTCAGGGTCAGGTTCTCCTCTGGGCCCAAGAGGGACTGGCTCTCAGCTCTGTCAGGGGGGCGCTGCAGCGCCAGGTCCATCTGCTCCAGATGGGGAATCTCCCCTGGACATACACAGCCCTCATCCCAGGACACGCTGCTTAAGCTGAACTGGCCTCTTGTGGGCCCTCCCTGCCTCGCGGAGCTTCAGTCCCTGCTGTATCCTGAGGCACTAAAGGGATCCTCAGGGAGCAGACACAAACTCTGACCTCCCCCCGCTGCCTTGCTCTAGCTTGGAGAAGGCAGTGTCCCTGGTCTGACTAGAGCTCTGCCTTCTCTCGGCCTCATCTGCCTCCACCTCGCTGGTGGCTCCCCCCACTCTCGCTGCCCTCTGATTCCGGACCACTCCATGCCCTGGGCTGTTTCCCTCGTGCTTCTCCTTTGGCTTCTCTGAGATCTGCTTTGTTTTCCTACTTTCTTCTGAAAGTCTCCCTCCTCCAGGAAGCCTTCCGGGTCATGCCTGTGGATGCTCATGACCTCTCCTAGGCCCTCTCTCCCTGGCTGGGTGCATCTCTGCCTCTGTTCAGTGGGTTTCTCCACCATTGCTCAGTGCCTCTCTCTGAATCCAGGTCCCTGACCCAGAGCAGACCCTTGGGAGATGAAAGTTGGCCTGCAGACTGGAAGCTCAGTTGCACTAGGTTTCCTGGGTCAGGCCTGCCTTGCCTGGCTGTGTCGCCATCTCCTCTGTGCTCCATGTCTCCAGCCCTGTGCTTCTCTGCTCCCCACACCCCGCCCCTCCCTGGAGACTAGAAGGGGTCGCTAGTAGAAGCTCAAGCGAACCTGACACAATGGGAAGGGACCCTGTGCAGCCCGCCAGCCACCTCTCTACCCCTTCTTTTCATCCCATGCCCAGGACATCTGAATGGGGGCTGAGCTGTGGCATGTCCCCAGTCCTTGTCCACCCTTCTTCGTGCCCGGACCATGGTTCACCACATGAGGAACTGCATACTCTGCCTCCTTGGAGGATAGGGCTCATGTTCCCTGCCTGCCAGTGTTTTTATCACTTCATCATCTGAAGATGGAGGCTGAGGGCAGCAGGAATGGGGGAGGCATCGCTTGGGAGTGGAGAATGCAGGTGACATATAGCATTAGAGGACACTGCCTAAGAGTCGCAGGGGTGTCACACTCTCTGAACTGAGCTGGTTTCTGTTCTCACAGTGTCTGAGCTGCCAGCTGTAATATCCACAGCATTGGCCTTGATGGCATCTGTTGACAATTCTGCATGCAACAGGAGCTCTACAGCGATGCTGCCGTGGTGCTGAGAGGAGCTGTCTGCCAGCTCTGCATAAATTTTCTGGATGTAATTGTCACCTGTAGGGGATCAAGGAGAAAGTTCTCAGGCCTTGGTGCTGGGACATACCTCTTCTTTGTCCTCCTCCTACCCTCCCTGCCACCATCACCCATGTCTCTCCACCCCTGTTCCAGTATCTCTGGATTAACCAGCCCAGCCACAACCTCCCTCTCAATCACCATGGTAGGACATTGAGGACACCGCCACTCTATCGTGGCATCTCATTTCTCCCCTGGGCTGTGGAGAATGGGAAACTAGGTGACCAGAGCCTCCCAATCCTGTAGAATCGCCAGGTCTTTAGGCCTTACCATACTGGAAGATGCTGTCCCAGGCCTCAAAATGCTCTTTCCACACTTTGGGACTGGTCCAGCGGGACAGGCTTCTGGGCATGAACATGAGCTGCACAGTGGATTTGAACATGGCCTCCAGGCCATGAATTAAATTCAGGCTGGCTGAGCTGGGATTTTGACCAAGGAGGCCCAGCCGCTCTCCAAAAAGTGCTAAGTTGCTGGCTGCAAGAAAGAGGCATTGCTGAAGCTAAGGCTGTCCTGGGCCTCCCAGAGACCCCTCTCAGGACACTCCTGGCCACTCCAGCATCCCTGAGGCTGAACCTTCCCTCCTGACCCCACACCTTCTATGGTATAGTGGAAGATGCTGGACTGGATATCCAGAGTCAGGCTCCCCATGGAAGTCTGCGGCACCTTGTTCTTCAGGGCCTGGGTGAAGTCCCTCGCCACCATATCCACCATGGGGAGGTACTTCTGGATGGCCTTTGGCGACAGCACATCTGGGTTCAGCCGCAATCGGTTGAGACGCCACTCAGGCCCATTCCTACAGAGCAGGGAGCAGGCCTTGAGAGGCAGCCAGGATAAAATCTCAAGCTCCCAAATCTGTATTCTGTCCTCTTTGTTCCCAAGACATGAGTGGGGCAGGGACCTGATGGGACCAATGCAAACCGTCTGCACTTTGCTCTAGCTGCAGCATTTCTTCTCAGAGCGGCCTCCAGGTGCTGGGCCTTAGGCCACCCATGTCTAAAACGGGGATGAGCCAGTTCCTTCTGCCTGAAAGTCCTGTGGGGATAACTGAGGTGATTCCTGGGAACTTGTGGGCCAGTGCGGGCACCACATCACTCCTGCAGACCCTCCCTGGGTGCGGAGGTCTCTTCTCTAAGGGAGAGGGCGCCCTTCCTCAAAATTGCCCACACCTTGCCTACACTGTGCCCCAGAGGAGAGAGGCCGCCGCTGCCCGCCCATCTTCCACCTATTCCTCTCCACCCCCCAGCATATTGCCTCTGGGGCAATAGCATCTGCCTGTCTCTGTGAAGTGTCTGCACCTTCTGAGGGCAAAACCAAGCTGTGTCTCTCATGATAGCCTCGAACAGAGCCCAGAGCTCTTGGGGGCCCCACAGATGAACTCCAGGGAATGATGAGCAAGAATTTCACTCTAAGCCACATTCATGCCTAACTACCTTCTTTTTGTATTCCTAGCTGCTTGTGGGTGATGACAATGACCATGGGGATATGTTCGTGTACATGTGTGTGTCCATGCATGATATCAAAACATGTGTACGCAAATAGACCCACACACGTGTATGTACACACACAGACACAACATCCATGCACGCACATACAAATGCACACTAGGGACACCCATGCACACACACACATGACCCATCCATGCAAATACAAACACACAAATAGGCATGGACACACATGAATATCCAAAACATATACAAATGCATGTAGAGAGAAACACAGACTGGAGCACACATGCAAGACTTATACACACTCATAATAACACAAACACAAGTACACCCTTTCTTTAGATACACAAACCAACCCAGGAGGACCTCCTGGGTCCTGACACCTCCCAGACTCCCTCAGTGAAGGCCCTTACTCAGGGGTTTCCATTTTTCTAAACCCTTATTTTTTTTTTAGAATTCAATATTTTAAATTATGATTTTGTGGTATACAGTTAATGGTTTAGGTGTACAATTACGTTTCATTCAGGCACCCTGTTGATAAGAGGTGTTTCCCCATCCCCAGACAGATATTTGCGACTGATAATGCCATCCCCCCTCATAGTTTCCCAGTACCGTCAGCCATTTTCTTATACTATTATATTGGATGTTCAAGGTCCATTATATGAGTGAGAACATGTGACACTCGGATCTTTGTTTCTGTGAGAAGTCACTCAGTATTATAGACTCTAGTTCCATGCAGGTTGCTGCAAAATTCATGATTTTGTTCTTTTTTATGGCTGCGTAGTATTCCATCGTGTATCTG
>NW_007260300.1:6745-15847 GCF_000164805.1 Carlito syrichta
AAGAATTTCACTCTAAGCCACATTCATGCCTAACTACCTTCTTTTTGTATTCCTAGCTGCTTGTGGGTGATGACAATGACCATGGGGATATGTTCGTGCACATGTGTGTGTCCATGCATGACGTCAAAACATGTGTATGCAAATAGACCCACACACGTGTATGTACACACACAGACACAACATCCATGCATGCACATACCAATGCACACTAGGGACACCCATGCACACACACATCCATGCATACACACACATACAAATAGGCATGGACACACATGAATATTCAAAACATATACAAATGCATGTACAGAGAAACACAGACTGGAGCACAAATGCAAGACTTGTACACACTCAAAATAACACAAACACAAGCACACCCTTTTTTTAGATACACAAACCAACCCAGGAGGACCTCCTGGGTCCTGACACCTCCCAGACTCCCTCAGTGAAGGCCCTTACTCAGGGGTTTCCATTTTTCTAAACCCTTCTTTACCCAAGAGAATTCACTTCCCGACAAGGAGTGAGATAGCTGTCATGAGTCCATGTCCTCGCTCAGTCCTTTCTCCTGTCCTAATGGCAACCTCTCTGCAGCTGATCCACTCCAAATACCACCTTCTCCCTACTGACCTGATCAGGTGTGTCACGCTGTCCACAGGTCACAAAACCCCCAGCACTACAGCCCCGCTTCGTACTTCGCTTCTGAGAACAATGGAGCCAGCAGCCACCTGCTCCCCCATCTTCCTCATTCCTGGACTGTCTTCGGTGACAAAGCTTGCCATAATTCTAGGAGCCATGGGCCACCTGGGCAAGGGTGTGGCACTGGTGGACATCAGGCTCTGGCACAGGTGGTTGTGACCTGGGCCAGTGAACCACCTCTCAGGTCCTCAGTTTCCTGACCTGTGGGAAAAAGAGCCTCCAACCTGCACCTACCTACAAGAGAGAGCAACCACCAAGGCCTGGGGACAGTGGGTGTTCACTATGTGGAAGAGCCCATTGTTTCCCTCATCATCTGCAAAGATGCCCATGCACATTTCCCTACAACTGCTCTGTTCCCCCACAAAGGGCAGACACAACAGCCATGAGAAGGCCCTTTGGGGGCTTGGTGCTCCCCCTGACTCCACCCCACATGCAGGTGTGCTCTTGGGTCTTGAGTGTCTGGCCTGGTCTCTGTGTCCAGGGTGCCCATCCCTCCTCCCTCTTCATCCCAACTCGCCCCTCATAGCAAGAACACGCCACATTTGTGCCCTCAATGCTGTCTGTAGGCCAACCAGGGCTCCAGGATTGTCCAGCGGGGGTACAGGATGTCCACCTGCTGCAGCCTCTCCATGTCCTCCGGCAGCATCACACACACCCTTTCTGTTCCTCCCACGTTGTACCTGTGTGGCAAGCCACAAGCCCTGCTGGATGGGGCGTGTCCTCCCCTGGGTCCCACTCTGCAAACCTAACCCAGACTGTCTCCTAGCCTGCCTCTCCCTTTCCTGGACTAGTGGTTTTACAGCAGGATGTTCTTTCTGCCATCTACCTCTCCAACTTCAGTGCCTCTGAATTCTGTCCTCTCTGCAAGGAGCTGTGGGTTGCTCTTCCCTCATGCAGCAATCCTCTTCATTAGCAAAGAGAAAGTCACACAACCCACGATGCCCACCTCCCTGTTTCTCTAAGAACACAGTGCTCAAGGACCTAGCTTGGAAATGGTAATGCTGAAAGCTTGACAAATGTCTTGGCAGCATGCAGGGCCAGGAGATTCTGGGTGTTCTCAGCCTGGGGCAGGGAGGGCTTTACCTGAAAATAGGCCCAAGCTCCTGGAAGGTCTGATGTATCTCCAGGTGAAAGTTCTCGTAACCCTGTTCCCTCCAGATCTGCAGCATCTTCATCCACTTGTTGCCTGGACTCTGGGGTATGGTTTCGAAGGGTAGCACTGCCTTGGGGACTGGAGCTGCTCTGGTGCCCAGTGGTCGTGCCCCTCGCAGGGACAGCCAGGGTCCTGCCATCCACACATCTGCCGTAGCCCTGAGTGCCATTCTGATGTTCCCTCTACCCGTACTCATCCCAAATCTTTTTATCTTGCCTGGGGATCTGCGCTGCAAGAAGGATCACGTCATGAGAGAATGGCCCTGGACCTGCCTAACAAATCTGGAGCAGAGGTCAGGGTTGGAGGCTGGGTCTAGTTTGAGTGGAGAGTGGGAGGAAGAGGCTCCTTCCCCCTCCTCCAAGGATGAGAGGCCCAAGATGAATGGGACCCTTATCTCATTCAGGAGCCTTTGATCATTCATCGCTTTGCTAGGTCCAGAGCAAAAAGTGAGGGGATGAGTTTGCATTAATTGTATTAACCCTCATGTATTTATTTCACTTTTTATTTTTTTAATTGACAAAATTATATATATTTATCATGTACAGAATGACGCATTATAATATGTGTCTATTTTTATGGTAAACCAAGCTAACTAATATATGCATTGCTTCACATACTTATTTTTTTATAGTTAGAATACATAAAGTCTATACTTTTAGAGATTTTCAAGTACACAATACATCGTTATTAACTATGGTCACCATGTTGCAACATAGATCGCTTTTCCTTCTTTCTCCTGACTAACTGTAATTTTGTATCCTTTGACCAACATCTCCTAACCCCACTCCCCACCACCACCCCCCTTTGCACTCAGCAGCTGGGAATCACCATTCTACTCTGCTTCTATCAGTTCTACTTTTTTTACATGGCACATCTAAGTGAGATCATGCCGATATTTTTGCCTTTTATCTTTTCATGCCTTAACATAATATCCTTCAGTTTCATCTATGTTGTCCCACATAACAGGATTTCCTTTTTGTTTTTAAAGTTAATAGTATTCTATTGTGCTATATACCATGTTTTTTTAATCGGTTCATCTATTTTTTAACACTTGGGTTGAATCCATATCTTGGGTATGTTGAATATTGCTGCAATGGACATGGGAGTGCAGATATCTCTTTGACATACTGATTTTGTTTCCTCTGAACATATGTCCAGTTATGGCATTGCTGGATTATATGGTAGTTTTATTTTTAATGTTTCAAGGAAGCTCTGTTTTGTTTTACATAGTGACTGTGAGAATATACATTCCCACCAACAGGGTGCAGGGACTTTCTTTTCTCCATATCATCACCAACACTTGTTACTTTCCATCTTTTTTTTAATTTTAAAATGTGAGGTACAATTCAGGGTTAGGTATACAACCTTGATTATGCAGGTATCCTTGTTGATGAGGTGTGCCCCTCCCTCCTGTAGCAGTTTCCCTCAACTGCCAACCCTGCCCCCACTCCTCTGGCAGTTTCGCACTACTGCCAATTCCTTTCTTTTTCTTTTTTTGAGTTGGAGTCTCACTGTGTCGCCAAGACTGGAGTATAGTGGCCGCTCCTAGCCACCGCAGCCTTGACCTGCTGGGCTCCGGCGATCCTTCCTCCTCAGCCTTCTGAGTAGTCAGAATTACAGGCATGCACAACCACGCCCGGTTGATTTTTTGATTTATTGTAGAGATGAGGTCTCGAACCCGCGGGCTCGGGCAATCCACTCACCTCAGCCTCCCAAAGGCACGGGATTACAGGCTGAGCCACCGAGCCCGGCTCAATCCCTTTCTTATAGTAGTATGATTATTGTTCAAGGTCCGCTTATGAGTGAGAACCTACGGTACTCTGTTCTTTGTTTCTGTGATAGATCACTGAGAATGATAGATTCTAAATCCATCCAAGTTGTCGCAAAGCCCTTATATTTGTCCTTTATGGCTGCACAATATTCCATTGTGTATATGTACCACATGTTTTTATCCAGTTCAGCTTCAATGGGTAGCATAGTTGGTTCCATGTTTTTGCTATTGTGAATAGAGCTGCAACAAACATTCGTGTCCAGGTATCTTTTTTATAGAATGATCTGAGTTCCTCTGGGTATATTCCCAATAGGGGAATTCCTGGGTCATATGGTTCTTTCAGAAATTGCCATGCTGTCTTCCAGAGAAGTTGTACTAGATTGCTTTCCCACCAGCAGTGTAGAAGTGTTCCTTTTTCTCTGCATCCTCGCCAGCATCTGTTGTTGTTTGGTCTATTAATGATAGCCATTCTTACTGGGGTTAGATGGTATCTCAATGTGGTTTTGATTTTCATTTCTCTGATGATTAGTGAGGCTGAGCACTTTTTCATGTGTCTGTTGGCTGTCCATATATCTTCTTTTGAGAAGTATCTATTCATGTCTTCTGCTCACTTTTTCATGGTCTGTTTGTTTTTGTTTTTGTTTTTTTCCTTTCAGCACATTTGAGTTCCTTGTAGATCTTAGATGTTAGGCCTTTGTCAGATATACAATTGGCAAGTATTTTTTTCATTTTTTTTTCCATTCTATGGGCTGTATCCCTGCTCTTTTGATGGCTTCTTTTGCTTTGCAGAAACTCGTCAGTTTGATGAGGTCCCACTTGTCTATCTTATTTCTTATGGTATGGGCACTTAGGGTTCTGATCAGGAATTGGTTGCCAGTCCAATTTCCATAAGGTTGTCTCCTGCGATTTCTAAGATTCTTATATATAGTTTGAGGTTTTATGTTTAGGTCTTTGATCCATTTAGAGTTAATTTTTGTGTATGGTGATAAGTTGGGGTCCTGTTCCATTGGTCTATTCTGTTCCATTGGTCTATATGCCTGTTCTTGTACCAATACCAGGCTGCTTTGATTATTGTAGCTTTATAATAAAGTTTGAAGTCTGGAAGTGTGATACTTCCTGCTTTGTTTCTTTTGCTAAGGATTGTTTTGGCAATTCACGGTCATTTATGTTTCCATATGAGTTTCTGTATTGTCATTTCCAGCTCTGAGAAGAAGGATATTGGTAAACTAATGGGTATTGCCTTGAATCTAGATTGCCTTTGGTAGGATGGACATTTTAACAATGTTGATTCTTCCTGTCCATGTGTATGGAAAAATTTTCCATTTGTTTGTGTCATCTTTGATTTCTTTGAGCAGTGTTTTGTAGTTCTCATTGTAAAGGTCTTTCACTTCTCTGGTTAGGAAGATGCTAAGGTATTTCATTTTGTGTGTGTGTGTGTGGTTGTTGTGAATGGGATTGTGCTTTTTATTTGGGTCTCTGCCTGCTTGTTGTCAGTGTATAGGACTGCAACTGTCTTTTGCACATTTATTTTGCATCCTGAGACTTTGCCAAAGTCCTTTATCAGTGCAAGGAGGTTTTTGACAGATTCTCTTGGGTTTTTGAGGTATAGAATCATATCATCAGCAAAGAGGGATAACTTGACTTCCTCTTTTCAATTTGGATACCCCTGCTTTCCTTCTTTTGTCTAATTGCCCTAGCTAGTACTTCCAACACAATGTTGAACAAGAGGGATGAGAGTGGGCAACCTTGTCTTGTTCCAGTTTTCAGAGGGAATGTTTCCAGTTTCTGTCCATTTAGCAATATATTAGCTGTTGGTTTATCATAGATGGCACTCACTATTTTGAGGAATGCTCCTTCTATACCTAAGTATTTGAGGGTTTTTACCAAGAAGTGATGCTGGATTTTGTCCAAAGCTTTTTCTGTATCTAATGATATAATCATGTGGTTCTTGTTTTTACATCTGTTGATGTATTTAATTACATTTATGGTCTTGCAAATGTTGAACCAGCCCTACATCCTGGGGATGAAGCCTACTAGGTCATGGTGGATGATTTTTGAGATGTGTTTTAGGATCCAATTTGCTAGAATCTTGTTGAGGATTTTGCATCTGTGTCCATAAGTGATATTGGCATGTAGTTCTCTTTTTCTGTTGGATCTTTACCTGGTTTTGGTATCAATGTGATGTTAGCATCATAAAATGATTTGGGGAGAATTCCATCTTTCTCAATTGCCTGGAATACTTTCAATAGGATAGGTATCAGCTCTTTCTTGTACTTTTTGTAGAATTCCCCTGGAGAGCCATCAGTCCTGGGATTTTTTTTTTTTTTTTTTTGGGATTTTTTTTTTTTAGGTAGTTTTCATATGACAGAGTCAATTTTCTGAGTTGTCATTGGTCTATTTAGTTTATCAATGTCTTCTTGTTTTAACCTGGGGAAGTTGTGTGTTGTCAGAAAGTCTTCCATTTCATTTAGGTTATCAAGTTTGTTTCCATATAGGTGTATATAGTAATCTCTGATAATCTTTTGTATTTCTTTGGGGTCAGTTGTGATTTGATCTTTTTATGTCTGATTGCGTTGATTTGGGCTTTTTATCTCTTTTTCTTGGTTTCTGGCTACTGGGTTCCATCAATCTTGTTAATTCTTTCAAAGAACCAGCTCTTTGTTTTGTTGATGTTTCTATGATTTTTTGTCTTCTATGTCCTGTATTTGGGCTCTTATTTTGGTGATTTGGATTCTTCTGCTAAAGTTGGGGTTTTGGTGATCTTCTCTTACCAACTCCCTTAGGTGATTTGTTAAGCTCTCAACTTCTGATCTTTCCATTTTCTTGGTGTGTGCTCGTAGAGACATAAATTCCCCTCTGAGAACTGTTTTCATATCCCCCCAGAGGTTTTGATACGATGTTTCTTCATTTTCATTTTTCCAGGAATCTTTTAATTTCTTCTTTGATTTCAGTGTTGACCTATCAGTTGTTCAGCATCATGCTATTTAGTGTTCGTGTCTTAGTGAGCTTTGGGGAAATTTTGTTGGTGTTGATATTTATTTTTATTCCACTGTAGTCTGAGAAGATGCATGGCAAGATTTCAACCTTATGGAATTTGTTTATGCTTGGTTTATGGCCAAGGATGTGATCGGTCTTGGAGTATGTTCCATGTGGTGATGACTAGAATGTATATTCTGTGGTTATTCGGTGGAATAATCTGTGGGTATCTATTAAGTCCATTTGGTCAAGTGTCAAGATTAGGTTCTGGATCTCCTTGTTGATTTTTTGCCTTGATGATCTATCTAGGGCTGTTAGTGGAGTATTCAAGTCCCTTGCTATAATAGTGTTAGAGTCAATATCTTTTTTTTAGTTTACTTAGTAGTTGCTTCATAAATGCCAGTGCTCCTGTGTTGGGTGCATATATGTTTAGGGTGGATATTTCTTGTTGATAGAATGAAACTCTTATCATTATGTAGGGTCCTTTTGTGTCTTTTTAAATTTCTGATAGCTTAAAGGTTTTGTTTGATATTAAGACCATGACTCTTGTCTTCCTTTGTGATCCATTTGTCTGGAAACTCATTTTCCATCCTTTAACTTTGAGTCTCTGTGCATCCCTTGGGGTGAGATGAGTTTCCTCATGCAGCAAATAATTGGGTCATGGTTTCTTATCCAGTTTGCCATTCTGTGTCTTTTCAGTGGTGCATTTAGTCCATCCACATTCAGGCTAATTACTGAAATGTGATTGTTTATCCCTATCTTGAGATTCTTATAAAGATTTTTCTTAGTTTGCCTGTTTTCTTTTGGCTTTGGTGTTGATATATGTGTGTGTTTTCATGATTCTTGTGCTGTATTCTCTGTTGATTCTGTACTCTGCTATTCTCTTGGGAAGTGCATGGTCATTCTTTTTTTCTTTCTTCTGTGCTTAATACCTTTTTAAGTGTCTCCTGTAGAACTGGTCTGGAAGCTGAGCTGCATAATCTCTTAGGGATTGGATATCTGGGAAGGATTTTAACTCTCCATCACTGATGAAGCTGACTTAGCTGGGTAGGAAATTCTTGGTTGAAATGGTTTATCTTTGAGGATTTTGAATATAGGACCCAGTCCCTTCATACTTGTAGTGTTTCTGCTGATACATCTGCTGCTATTCTGATTGGTTTACCCCAGTAGGTAGTCTGACCTTTCTCTCTTGTTTGCCTTCATCTTTCTTATAATAGCAATTCTAACAGGTGTCAGATGATATCTCATTGTGGTTTTAATTTATATTTCTCTGATGATTAGTGATGTTGAGCCACTTTAATGTTCTTTTTGAAGAATTGTTCAGTTATTTGTTTTCTTGTTGATGGGTTGTTTGAATTTCTTATGTATTTTGAATATTAGCTCCTTTAGCAGATGAGTAGTTTACAAATATTTTTCCCATTTTGTAGATTGTCTCTTCACTCTGTTGATTGTTTCCTTGGCTCACAGAAGATTTTTCGTTAGATGCAGTCCATTTGTTTTGATTTTGTTGTCTGTGCTTTTGTGTTAATATCCACAAAAAAAAAGAAAAAATTGCCCAAATCAGTGTCCTAGACTGCTTCCTCTATGTTTTCTTCTAGGAGTTGTGCAGTTTCTGGTTTTACATGTAAGTATTTAATCAATTTTGAATTGACTTGTGTGTATGGTAGAAAATAAAGATCCAATTTTAGTATTTACATATGGATATCCAGTTTTCTCAACACCATCTATTGGAGAGACTGTTCTTTCCCCAGTGTAAGTTCTTGGCATCTCTGTGAAAAATCAATTGACCTTAAATGCATGGATTAACTTCTGGAGTCTTCACTCTGTTCTATTGGTCTCTGTGTCTGACTTTATACCAGTATCATACTATTTTGGTTACTATAGCTTTGTATTATATTTTATTGAACAAGACCGCTTTGGCTAGTCAGGGTTTTTTGTGTTTCTTTAGGAATTTTAGGATTTTTTTCTGTTTCTGTGGAGATTGTCATTTTAAAAGATTATATTAGATCTGTGAATTGTTTGGGATATATGAACATTTTAACAACAATAATCCTTTCAATCCATGAACACTGGATGTATTTTCATTTATTTGTGTCTTCAATTTCTTTCTTTTTTTCTTTTTTTTTTAAGCTGGAGTCACTCTGTCACCCAAGTTGGAGTGCGGTGGCACACTTATGGCCACTGCAGCCTCAACCTGCTGGACTCAGGCAATCCTTCTGCCTCAGCCTTACAAGTAGCTGGAACTACTGGCATGCGCCACCACCCTTGTTCTGGCACCCTTGTTGGTAAGTGGTGTTTCCCCATCCCCAGACAGATATTACTACCATTAATCTCATCACCCTACCCCTCCCCCCAATCATTCCCCACCACTGTCAGTCCTTTTCTTATAGTATTATGATGGATGTTCAAGGTCCACTATATGAGTGAGAACATGTGATACTCAGATCTTTGTTTCTGTGAGAGGTCACTCAGTATTATAGACTCTAGTTCCATCCAGGTTGCTGCGAAA
>NW_007260300.1:16070-36698 GCF_000164805.1 Carlito syrichta
ACTACAGGCACACGCTACCATGCCCGGCTAATTTTTTATTTATTGTAGAGATGAGGTCTCACCAAGTTGCCCAGGCAGGTCTCGAACCATTGTGTATATGTACTACATTTTTTTAATCCAGTCCTCTTTTGATGGACAGCATGGTTGATTCCAGGTTCTTCTATTGTGAACAATGCTGCAATAAACATACGTGTGCAGGTATCTTTTTCATAGAGTGATTTGAGTTCTTCAGGGTATATTCCCAGTAGGGGGATTGCAGGGTCATATGGGAGGTTGATATTTAGAGCTTTGTGGAATCGCCACGCTGTTTTCCACAGAGGTTACACTAGTTTGCACTCCCAGCAACAGTGTAGAAGTGTTCCCTTTTAGCCACATCCTCTCCAGCAGCTGTTAATTTTTGAGTTGTTGATAATTGCCATTCTGACTGGGGTTAGGTGGTATCTCAGTGTGGTTTTGATTTGCATCTCCCTGATGATTAATGAGGTTGAGCATTTCTTCATTGTGTCTGTTGGCTGCTCAGATGTCTTCCTTTGTGAAGTGTCTGTTCATATCTTTTGCCCACTTTACTCTCTTGATACTTTCTTTGGCTGGGCAAAAACTTCTTAGTTTGATCAAGCCCTACCTATCAATTTTAGATTTTGCTGCATCTGATTTTGAGGACTTGGCCATAAATATCTTGTCTATTCTGATGTTCAGGAGGGTGTTTACTACGTTTTCTTCTAAGATTCTTATAGTTTGAGGTTTCACATTTGAGGTCTTAATCCATTTTGAGTTAATTGTCATAAGATGGGGATATGTAGGGATCCAATTTCATTCTTCTGCATGGGGCTAGTCAGTTTTTTCAGCACTATTTGCTAAATGTGGCTTCCTTTCCACAATGTTTGTTTTCATCAGCTTTGTCAAAAATGAATTAGTTGAAAATCTGTGGTTTTATTTCTGGATTCTCTATCCTCTTCCGTTAGTCTATGTGTCCATTCCTGTACCAGTACCATGGTGTCTTGGTTACTGTAGTCTTGTAGTAAAGTTTGAAGTCTAGAAGTGTGATGCCTCCAGCTTTATTCTTTTTGCTGAGGATTGCTTTAGTTATTCAAGCTCTTTTTTGCTTCCATATGAATTTCTGTATTGCCTTTTCTAGGTCTGTGAAAAATGCTGCTGGCAATTTGACAGAAATTGGGTTAAATCTGTCAAATACTGCCTTGGGTAGAATGGACATCTTGACCATATCAATTCTTCTAATTCATGAGCATGGGATGTTTTTCCATTTGTTTTTGTCATCCTTGATTTCTTTGAGCAGTGTTCTGTAGTTCTCATTGCAAAGGTCTTTCACCTCTTTGTTTAGGTGGATACTGAAATACTTTTTTGTGTGTGGCTATTGTGAATGGAATTGTGTTTTTTATTTGGTTCCCAGCTTGCTTGTTGTTGGTGTATAGAAAAGAAACAGTTTTTTGTGCATTGATTTTGTAGTCTAAGACTTTACCAAAGTCATTTATCAGAATGAGGAAGTTTTTGATGTCTTATCTCTAGAGTTTTTAGATATAGAATCATATAATCTACAAAGAGGGATAACTTAAATTCCTCTTTTCCTATTTGTATATAACTAATTTCTTTCTCCTGCCTTATTGCTCTCGCTAGGACTTCAAGTCTTATGCTGAATAGGAGGGACAACAGTGAGTATCCTTATCTTATTCCAGTTCTTTCCAGTTTCTTCAATGAAGTAAGATGTTGGCTGCAGGTTTATCATAGATAGCTCATTATTTTGATGAATGTTCCTTTGATGCCTAGATGTTTGAGGGTTTTTATCAAAAAAGCATGTTGAAATTTATTGGATGCTATTTCTGTGTCTGATAAGATAATCTTGTGATTCTTGATTTTACACCAGTTTATGTAATTATTGTGTTTGATTTACATATGTTGAACCAGCCTTACATCCCAGGAATGAAGCCCACCTGGTCATGATGGATGATCCTTGAAATGTGCTGTTGGACCACACCATTGGGGCATGCAAGCAAGCAGAGCAGGCAGCCAAGTTTTCCAAAAGATAACATCAAGCTGTCCAGTGATAGGCAAAGGTCTTATGATGAGAACCCCAGAACTAGCAGTGGCAGTTCAGATGTGGACCAGCAAGACCTAGCCGCTCCAGAGCCCAAAGAACAAGAAGAAAAAAGACCTTCTGCCACCCAGCAGAAGAAGAACACCAAACTGTTTAGCAAAACCTTGCTAAGTTATCTACTAGTGCTGAAAGAATTCAGGAGTTAGCAGAAATAACTCTTGATCGTCCTCCTAACTGCAGTGCTGGACCTAAAGGAGATAACATTTATGAATGGAGATCAACTATACTTACTCCACCAGATTGTGTACATGAAGGTGGTATATTTTTTTCTGGATATCATGTTTTCATCAGATTTTTCATTTAAGCCACCGAAGGCTACCTTCCATACTACCACTGCAACATCAACAGTCAGAGAGCCATCTTTCTGGACATCCTAAAAGACAACTAGAGTCCAGGTTTGATTGTTTCAACAGTTTTTCTGTCTATGTGTTCCCTTTTGACAGACTGCAACCCTGCAGACCCTTGGTTGGAAGCATAGCCACTCAGTATTTGGCCAACAGAGCAGAATGTGACAGGATAGCCAGGCAGTGGACCAACAGATACTCAACATAATTCACATCACTTATATGCATTGTAAGGAGCAGAAGGCATCTTCTCACTGTGCTGCAAATCTTTATAGCCTTTGCAATATGGACTTCTGTATTTATATTATACTTACTTTACTCTCTACTTTTATCCTTTGGGGACCGGGAGACTCCCCAAAAAGGTAAATGCTATCAAGAGTAGAACTTTGTAGCTGTAGATCAGTTATGTTTAAAATGCCTACTTGCAAGTCTTGCTTCTTTGGGATATCAAAATGTATCTTGTAATGTATTAAGTATACTGATCCTGAAGTCTACCAAATATTATAGTGCATTTTAGCCTAATTCATTATCTGTATGAAGGTATAAAAGTAGCCGTAGATGACTAGGAATTATGTCATTTGTATTAATCCCATATCTACATCTTAGTATGTGGTTCATGCTGCTGTGAAAATGTTTTACCTTTTTCCTTTGTCAGTTTGTAATGAGAGGATTTCCTTTTACCCTTTGTACCTGATGTGTCATCTCAAACACAATAAACATGCTCCTGAAGGCATTAAAAAAAAAAAAAAGGAAATGTGCTGTTCGATGCAATTTGCTAGAATCTTATTGGGAATTTTTGCATCCTTGTTTATCAGGGAAATTGGCGTGTAATTTCCTTTCCTTGTTGGGTGTTTGCCATTTTGGGTTATCAGATGATATTGGATGATATCATAGAATGAGCTAGAGAGAAGTTCATCCTTCTTGATTGCCTGGAATATTTTCAATAGGAATGGCATCAGCTCTTTCTTGTACATCTTGTAACATTCGGCTAAGAAATCATCTGGCCCAGGGCTTTTTCTGGCACAGAGGTTTCTTATTACTGAATCTATTTCTTGGGTTGTTATCGGTCTGTTATGGGTTTCAATTTCTTCCTGTTTAAATTTTGAAAGGTTGTGTGATACCAGAAATTCTTCCATTTCCTCTATATTTTTTATTTTATTTGCATACATATGTTCATAGTCGTCTCTGATAATCATTTGAATTTCTTCAGAGTCAGTTGTAACATCACCTTTTTTGTTTCTAATTGTGTTTATTCAAACTTCCCCTCCCCTCACTTTTGTCAATTTGGCCATGGATCAATCAATGTTATATAAACTTTCAAATAGCCAGCTTTTTGTCTCACTGATCATTTCTATAATTGTTTTGGCCTCTTTTTCATTCAACTGAGACTTTTTTAAATAATTTCATTTTTTTCTACTACTTCTAGGATTAGCTTGCACTTAACTGTCCAGCTCCTTTAGGTATGATGTTAACCAATTTACTTGAGATTCCTCTATTTTCTTGGTATGTGTGTGCTATGCTGTAAACTTCACAAACATAAAAGTGTCAGCATCACTTTTATGGTATTCTAGAGGTTTTTATTTGTTGTGCCTTTGTTTTCATTTGTTTCTAGTAATATTTTTCTTTCTTCCTTAATTTATGTATTTACCCAAAGTTCATTCAGAAGCATGTTGTTTAATTTTTATGTATTTTTGAGTGTGGAGAGTTCCTGTTGATAATTACATTATTTTCATTTTCATTCCACTGTGGTCTAAGAAGATGCTCGATATAATTTCAACCTTTTGAAATTTATCCTTTACTGTTTTGCATGTATTGAACCATTCCTGCCTCCTAAGATAAATTTCACTTAATCATGGTGACTGATCCTTTTAATATGCTGTTGAGTTTAGTTTGCTAGGGTCTTGTTGAGGATTTTTGCATCTATATTCATTAGGGATATTGGCCTGTAATTTTCTTTTCTTGTGATGTCATTGTGTGGCTTTAATATCAGGGTAATGATGGCCTTGTCAAATGAATTTGGAAGTATTCTCTCCTCTTCAATTTTTTTGAAAGTTTGAAAAAGATTGGTATTCCTTAAATATTTGGTAGAACTCGTCAGTGAGGTTCTGGGCTTTTTTTATTTTATCTTCTTACTTCTTACTGTTTCTTCATAATTCAGTCTTGTTAGGTCACATGTGTCAGGAATTCACTCATTTCTTC
Source organism: Carlito syrichta (assembly GCF_000164805.1). Classification (NCBI taxonomy): domain Eukaryota; kingdom Metazoa; phylum Chordata; class Mammalia; order Primates; family Tarsiidae; genus Carlito; species Carlito syrichta. The sequence continues at coordinate 20,724 of NW_007260300.1, forward strand.
TAGGCCATCTAATTACTGTCATCCAATTACTCATGCTAGTCTCTTATAACATTTGTATTTCTGTGGTATCAATTACCATGTTTTTTCTTTCACTTCTTTTTTTTAAGATTCAAAATAAAGTTTATTAGAGAAAGAAGAGGGGAGAGATAGAGATACATGCCATAGCTGACATGAGCAAAAGAAATTATGCTTTTTGCTTTTTACAATAGACCTAATAAATCTTCACAATGATTGCTATGCTAAAGAGGGTGGAGCCCAGGTAACCTTCACTCTAGAGAGACCGACATCTCTCCACCTCTGACGGGTGGAGGAATGGGCAGTCTTTTCCAGGGAAATTTGCCAGACTTTTTCAGTTTACAAGTTTATGAGCTGTAAGACAGTCTTATTATCATTTCTATAGCTTTTTGAATCTCAGTTCATGACCCACCTTGATGGAATTTTCCTTTGGCAAGCTGAGGGGTTGAGGCAGACTGAGTCCACATTGAATTCACATTCTTGCCAGCAGCCTGCTAACAGAATATCTGGATGCTTTCTAAAACCTGCCTACAAGAAATATATCTATTTATGCCTAACATGTACTAGCTACCCTGCCTCAACTCCCTCCCTTAGAGATTTCAACCCCATATTCATATGTGGTGTAGAAGGGGGAAGATCTGTCTTATGTAACTTGTTTGAAGCTGACAGTGATTGACAGTCTTGCCTAGCTAGATATTGAAAATCTCTTCATGTCTGATCTAGGGCATACAGATCAGTTTCACCACTGACATTGCTTGTAGGCTGGAATTGTGGCATGACCATGTGCAGCCTGAAATTCTTGGATTAAGACCACACTTTACTAAGTCATGAAAAAACTGTAAATTGCTTTAAGAAAAAATTTTTTTTCTTTGACTCATGTGCTAGGCTTCATGCTGAGGCTTCTCATCAATGAGCTAGATGCACCTCTTGGCAATAATGGTTAGAAGACAACAGTGTTACCCCGTCAGCATCTGAGGCTGGAAAAGTATCCACATCCTTAGGAATCAAATATCATTTTCATTCCTCGTGGAGACTCCAGTCATCAGGAAAAATAGAAAAAAAGATGAACAGAGAGATGAGAGATACATAGGGTGAAGTTTGGAGGGGTCTCAAGTGCAGGAGCTTCTATCCTATGGAGTTGGGGTGCCCCATCTGCCTAGAAAGTGGACATGTTCACCAACCTTTTCTTTCACTTCTGATTTTATTTATGAGTCTTTTTTTCTTAGTTAGTACAGCTAGAGGCTTGTTGATTTTGTCCATCTTTCAATAAAAAAGAACCCCAACTGTTAGTTTCATTGATCATTTATATCACTTTTTGAGTCTCTATTTTGTTTATTTCTGCACCTTCTCTCCGCTAATGTGTTTTATTTTGTTCTTTTTCTAGTTATTTTAGGTGTAATGTTACCTTTTTATGTAGGCATTCATTGCTATGAATGTCTCTTTTAGAACTGCTTTTACTGTATATCACAAGTTTTGCTATGTTGTGTCTCAATTTTCGTTTGTCTTCAGATATTTTTTATTTTTCTTTTAAATTTCTTCTCTGACCCACCGACTGTTCATGCTGTTAGTTGTTTTTTTTCATGCTGTTAATTGTTGTTTTCTGTAATTCCTTGTGTTATTGATTTCTTAGACTTATACCACTGTTGTTGGAAAAGATACTTAATATGATTTCACTCTTCTTAAATACATTAAGACTTGTTTTGTAACCTAACATATTACCTACGCAAGAGAATGCTCTGTGTGCACTTGAGACTAATGTATGTTATGTTGATATTAGTAGGAATGTTCTGCATCTGTCTGTTAGGTTCATTTGGTCTAAAATGGAGTTCAAGTCTAACTTTTTCTTATTGGTTTTCTGTCTGGATGATCAGTTTATTGCTAAAAGTGTGGTATTAAAGTCCCTACTGTGATTGTATTGCAGTTGACCTCTCCCTTCATATTTGTTAATATGTGCCTTATATATTTAGGTGCTCCAATATTGAGTGCATGTATATTTATAATTTTTATATCCTCTTGATGAATTGACCCCTTTATCATTACATAATGACTTTTTGTCTCTTGTGACAATTTTTTACATTTAGTCTACTTTGTTATTTATTTAGCTACCCTTGAGCTCTTTTGATTTCATGAGCATGAAAATTATTTCTTCATCTTTCAGTTTATGTATGTTTCTTCAAGTGGCATGAGTCTTTTACAGGTATCACATAGTTGGGCTTTAGTTTAAATTCATTCAGCCACTCCATGCCTTTCTATTGGAGAAACGAACTCATTTGCATTCAAGGTAATTATCAATGGGTAGGGAGTTAATAAGACCATTTAGTTAATTATTCTCTGGTTATTTTCTAGCTTATCATTCCTTTATTTTCTTTTCTGCTGTCTTCCATTATGAATAAATATTTTCTGTAGTGGTATGCCTTGATTCCGTAATTTTTGCTTTGTGCATATTCTATAGGTGTTTGTACTATGGTTACCATGAGGCTTCCATAGCATCTCATATCAGGCTATTTTAAGGCGAAAACAGCTTAATTTTAATTGTCTACAAATATTATACATTGTATCCTACTTCCCAATTTTATATTTTTGAAGATACAACTTACATGTTTTTGTATTGTGTATCTCAAATTATTGTAGGTATTGTTTTTTATAGCTTTGCCTTTTATCCTCCATATTAAATGCTTAAGTCATTTTCTTGCCACCATTACAGTATTGTAGTAGTCAGAATTTGACTGTGTACTACTTTTATTATGAGTTTTCTACTTTTGTGTTTTAATGTTAGTAGGTAACACTCTGTTCTCTAAACTTGAAGAATTCCTATTAGCCATTTTTGTAAGGCAGATCCAGTGGTGATGAATTCCTTCAGCTTTGGTTTGTCTGCGGAAATCGGTATCTCTTTTTTCATTTCTGAAGGGCAAATTTGATAAAGTATTCCTGGTGGGTGATATTTTTATTTCTTCTGCACTTTGACTATATCATCCCACTGTGTCCTGGCAAGTAAAGTTTCTGCTGAGAACTCTGTCGAAAGCTACATTGGAGTGTGTTTGTATATAATATGCTCCTTTGTTCTTGCTACATTAAGTACTCTCTTTTTATCTGTGATTTTTGACAGTTTGAGCATAATAGTGTAGTCCATTTGTATTTACTCTGTTTGGAGACTTTTGAGCTTCCTATATTTAAATATTTATAGCTTTCCACAGATTTGGGAAATTTTCTGCTATGATTTCTGAAATGATCATTTTTGTCCCTATCTCTTTCTCTGCTTTTTCTGGAACACTGATAATGCATATATTGAATTGCTTGATGGTATCCCATAATTCCCATAGTCTCATTTACTATTTAATTATTTTTTCTTTTAGATCTTCTGACTGGGTAATTTCAAATGATCTGTCTTTGAGCTCACTGATTTTTCTCCATGACTGAGTCTGCTGCTGAAGTAATCTATGGAATTTTTCAGTTCAGTCATTATATTGGGCTAAGAGCTAATTCTATAGCTAATCCAGAACTTATATCTGGTTATTTTTATTGTTTTTATCTTTTTGTTGAACTTCTCATTTTGTTCATGTATTTTTTTCCTGATTTTCTTAGGTTGTCTATCGGTATTCTCTTGCATGTCATTAAACTTCTTTAAGACAATTATTTTAATATTTTGTTGAGTCATTTGTAAATCTCTATATCCTTAGGTTGAGTTACTAGTGCTTTATTTCATTCCTTTGGTGGTGTCTTGTTTTCTTGATTGCTTATGATCCCTGTGACCGTACAGTGAGTTTGGGATTACAATGGGAGAAAGATTCAATGTTGTGTACAAGGCCCACTCTTGGCTAGACTTACTAGACTTTCTAAGGAGCTAGAAATAGACAAGAGACATTAGTCCCATGGGAGTTTGGATAGCAGGAACTGCGCTCACGTTAAATAATGATGCAACTTGCCTTGTTTTGTCCTTGCCCATGCAGGGGCCCTGTACCAACTGCTCACCTCTCCCTTTTCCATCTTGTACTATCTTGTTCATGGTTCAGTTCCATAGCTCAGAACAAAGAAGTGCCTATGAAGTCTGAGTTGAGTTGAGAGGGAACTGTGGTGGACCCAACTGTCCTGTGAACTCTCTCCAGCAGGCAATGGCCAACAGTAATCCTTGGTGGGTAGATCTGTAGTTTAATTCATGTGTCATTTCACTGAAGCCTGCAGTAGTCCTAGGAAGTGGACATTCTTGTCCATATTCAGAAGAGGAAACCGAGGCCCAGAGTGTGTTGTCACCTGTTTAAAGTCTCATAGTGGGCTGGAGGAACCCCAGAACCCTCACTCCTCTACAGGCCTCAAGGGTGCCCTCTAAGCCATGACCCTGGTATGAATTCCAGGGAGTCTGCACCCCTCCAGCTGCCTTGAAGTGCATTACGAGTGGCTGTGGGCTTTTCTCATTTCAAAGACCAGTAAAATCTGAGTTCTGCTCTCTCAGTGGACTGCCTCAGCTCTTTCTACTACCAACTTTAACCTTCTATAGTCAGAACTTGAAAGAGACGCTAGTGAGACTGACCATGGACCTCCGAGAATGGGACTGGGCATAGAGTCTTGCCTTGCCTGACCTGAGCTGCCTGCCCCTCCGTGACTGATCCTGCCTGCCTAGAGTCCTTTGCCTCCCTGTCTGTCCCTTAGGGAGAACATATCAGCGCTATATGGCACTGACTTTCAATCCTTCCTTCGAAGGGTATTTATTTCATGTCTACTTTGGGTTGGGTCCCTGGCCAGGGGAAAGGATAACAAGGTTCAGATGCCCTGGGGATGGCAACCCTGGGAATGCTGATGCCGATTAAGCCCTACACAGAAATGCTCAGCCAAAGACAAATAGTGGTAGACAGCAAGGGGGAGTAAATGTGGAATAAGTGGTTATGGGGAACCATAACCTCAATATCTTTAAGTCAGAGGTAGAGTATCACAAGATACCACATAGGGAAGACCAATAATCGAATATATTTTTAGAAGATTTATTGAGAAGGTATTCATATACCATATAAGTCACTTATTTAAAATATACTAGTAAATGCTTTCCTTTATTCATAGATACACACAACTTTCACTATAGCCTATTTTAGAAAATTTTCATCACTTCCAAAAGAACCTTTAGATTACAGCCTAAGTGTTGCAGCGGGCAGTTCCAAGTGTGTGACCCTCCATAGTAACATTGGAAAGTCGTGCAAAAGCTGCCAGAATTAATATGATCAGAACTCTGGAAAATAATCTATTATTTTAGCAACCATATGAATACTAAATGAAGAAAAATGACAATTTATAAATCATAGGATGCTTTACTGTATTTTTACTTGCCTGCTGTTTCCCACCTCAGATCACTGGCTGTCTTTGAAGATGACAGCTCAAGTTACCGGTGTGGGATGTTAGTGACTGGTTAGAGAAGGATCAGGGCAAGACTTAGTCTCGAAAGTTGTCATTGTTTTTTCTAAACCTTTTGTAGGTTACCTGAAGAACAAATGCAAGCATTATGCCTCTGTTTTGCTTAACTTCATATTTATTCCAGTGGAAAAATAGCTACAGAGGACACTCATTAAAAATATTGTAAGGCAATTGAGTAACCTGATATCATCAGGGGCAAAAGATGAAAGTTGAGGATTTAAAAAAAAAACCCTAGGGAAAAAAAGCTGGGGAAACAGTTTCTTTGAGAAAGTACAGAATTCAAGATGCCAGCCTGTACTGAGAAATCTAGAAAGCCGCAAGCAAGCCAAGGCAAGATACATACTAAAACATTATCTGAGAATATCTGAGAAGACTCTTAGCTCTTAATTTGGGCTGTCCTCTAGGCTTGTTGCAAGCATAAAGTGAATGTTCAGTCATAGTTATAAACATCCTGGCTATGGATAAAGGAGGGGCCCAAACACAGCCCCAAACTGCAAAGAAAAGATAGTGTGATTGTTTTTTGTCTTTTTTATTCTCACTCCCTTCCTTTTCTTTTATTTTTATCTTTCTCTTTCCTCCTGGTGTTGTTCAAGGAAGAAAATTTTTGTCAAATCTGTCAAAGCACCAGACTAATGCTGGCTAAAGAAGTGGACTTCAGAGACTATCCATGACAAAAACTACAGACTTTGCAAAAATAATTTAGTAATGTGACCAAACAGACATCTATAATTCATAGCAACTGACAAAACAAACTCTAAGGAAAGGGAAGACTTGGGTTCTAGAGTGACCATAGTTCAATATTGAAAGTTTACAGTTTTCAACAAAAATTTTAAATTTATACAAAGAAATGTGAAAGTATGGCCCATTCACAAGAGAATTTAACAAAAATTGTCCCTGAGGCAGCATAGACTTTGGACTTACTAGTAAAGACTTTAAATCAACTGTATTAAATAAAACCAAAGAGTTTAATAAATAATGAAGAAGAAGCTGAGTGAAATCAGGAAGTGATATCTCAAAGAAGAGTTATCCAAAAAGAGATAAAATTTATTTAAAGGGACCAAACAGAAATTCTGGGATGATAAGTAAAATAACACAGATGAACACTTTGCTACAGGTTATCAATAGCAGATTTGAGCAGGCAGGACAAAGAATCGGTGAAGATGGAATCATTGGATTATACAAGAGTATGATAGCATTTTTATGCCACGTGTGAGTAATCTAAATGAAATGGACAAATCCCAAGAGACAAGCAAATGAGTTAAAATGACTCAAGAAGAAACAACAAAATCTGAACATACCTATACAAAGTAAAGAGACTGAATTGGGAAATAAACGCCTCCAGATAAATAAAAATCTAGGGCCAGATGGCTTCACTTGTGAATTCTACCAAACATATAAAGAAGAATTAATCAGCCGGGCTCGGTGGCTCAGCCTGTAATCCCGCGCCTTTGGGAGGCTGAGGTGAGTGGATTGCCTGAGCTCGCGGGTTCGAGACCCGCCTGGGCAGCGAGACCTCATCTCTACAATAAATCAAAAAATCAGCCGGGCGTAGTAGTGCGTGCCTGTAATTCTGGCTACTTGGAAGGCTGAGGCGGAAGGATTGCCGGAGCCCAGCAGGTCGAGGCTGCAGTGGCCGGGAGCAGCCACTGCACTCCAGTCTTGGCAACAGAGTGAGACTCCAACTCAAAAAAAAAAGAAGAAGAAGAATTAATCACCAAATCCTTCTAAAATTTAAAAGAGAAGAAAACACCACCAAACCTATTCTATGAGGCTAGCGTTACTCTGATACTAAAGCCAGAGAAAGATATCCCAAAAAACTGGAGACCAATATCCCCCCAAAATATAGATGCACAAATCTCCAACAAAATACTAGCAAAACTAATTTAGCAGTATAATAATAAAAGGATTATACACCTTGACTAATGAGGTTTATGCCTCATATGCAACCTGCTTCAACATCAGAAAATCAATCACTGTAATACACCGCATGAAAGAATAAAGGGAAACAACACCATAGGATTGTCTTAAATGATGAAGAAAATGTATTTTATAAAACCCAAAAGGTTTTTATTGCAAAAGTGCTCAGAAAGCTAGAAACAGAAGAAAATTATTTCTGTATGATAAAGGGTGTTTATGAAGAACCATAGCTAACATAGTACAAATAATGAAAGGCTAAAATCTTTCCCTTATCTGAAACAAGAGCACTGCTTTTCTACATTGAACTCTATGTTCTATCAGCACAATTGGGCAAGAAAAAGAAACCAAAGTCATTCAAATTATCAAGGGGGAATAATATTACTACCATTCGCCAATGACATGAGTCTATACATAGAAAATCTCAAAGAATCCACAAGAACATAGAAAATCCCAAAGAATCCACAAGAAAACTCCAAGAGTAAATAGACACATTTACCAACATTGCAGGTTAGAAGATCAACACACAATACACCAGCAGTGAAAAAGTAGAAAAATACATTTAAAGGTAATTTTATTTATAATAGTATCTAGAAGAATAAAATAGCTAGGTATACAATTAACAAAGAAAGAGAAAGAAAATAAATTGAAGAAGACCTAGATAAGTGGAAAGATATTCTGGCTGGGCCCAGGGGCTCACATCTGTAATTTCAGCTCTTTGGGAGCCTAAGACATGAGAATCACTTGAGCCCAGGAGTTCAAGACCAGCTTGGGCAACATAGTGAGACCACATCTCTACAGAAAATCAAAATATTAGCTAAGTATGGTGGCACACACCTCTAGTCCCAGCTACTCAGGAAGCTGAGGAAGAAGGATCACATGAGTCCAAGAGGTTGAGACTGCAGTGAGCCATGATAATGCCACTGCACTCCAGCCTGGGCAACAGAGTGAGACACTGATTCAAAAAATAAAATAAAGGTAATCAAAGCAATCTGCAGATTCAATATAATCTCTATCAAACTTACAATGAGAAGACCAGACAATAAACAGAAATAAAACACCTCCAAATCAAGAGGGAAGAAGTAAAATTATCCTTGTTTGCAGGTAGCATAATCTTCTATGTAGACAATCCTACATTTGATTAGAAATCATACATTTGCCAAAAGGTTAATATCAAAAATAAATAAGAAACACACAACTCAATAGCAAAAAAATTTTTTTTAGAAAACCTCAAATAACTCAATTTAAAAATGGGCACAGGAACTAAATGGACATTTTCCAAAAGAAGACATAAAATAACCATCAGCTATATGAAAAGGTATTCAATATCACTAATCATCAGAGAAGTGCAAATCAATGCCACAGTGAGCTATCACCTCAAACTTGTTAGGATGGCTATTGTCAAAAAGACAAACAAATAGCAAGTATTGCTGAGGGTGGGAGAAAATAGAACCCTTATACACATGGGAAGGTAAATTGACATAACCATTATGAAAAACATTTAAAAGAATCCTTAAAAAAAGTAAAAATAGGACTGCCTCATGAACCAGCTATTTTTCTGCTAGGCATATATCCTAAGTTAATGAAATTAGCATCTCATAGAAGTAGTCACATTTCCATGTTTATTGCATTATTCAAAATACCCAAGATATGGAAATAATCTAAACATCCATTGACAGATGAATGATTAAAGACATTGTGGGGTATATATTTTTACAATGGAATATTATTCAGCCTTTTAAAAAGAGGCACTGCCTTCCACCTCAGCCTTCCAGGTAGCTGGAACTATGGGTGCACACTGCCACACCCAGCTAATTTTGTATTTTTATTGTAGAGATGAGATCTCACCAGGTTGCCTGGGCTGGTCTCAAACACGCCGACTCAGGCAATCCACTCACCTTAGCTTCCCAAAGTGCTGAAATTACAGGCTGAGCCACCAAGCTCAGCCAAGACCCTGACTCTTAAAATAAAAACTCCATTTTGTTTCTGTGTGTGTATGTATATAACATTATGTATAATATAATTGCATATAAACTATGTAATATAAATAATATTTTAAAATATATTTTGCCGGATGCTGTGGCTCAGACCTGTAATCCCAGTACTTTGGGAGGGGGAAGCAAGAGGATTGCCTGAGCACAGGGTTTGGGGCCAGCCTGGGCAACTTGGCAAGACCTCATCTCTTTAATGAGTCAAAACATTAGCTGGGCATGGTAGAACACACCTGTAGTTCCAGTTACCTGGAAGGTTGAGGCAGAAAATCACCTGAGTCCAGTGGGTCGAGGCTGCGGTGGCCATGAATGTGCCACTGTATTCCAGCCTGGGCAGCAGATTGAGACTCCAATTCAAATAAATAAATAATAAAAATATATTTTATACATAAAAGAAAGAAATATAAAAATAAAAAGAGGCACTGTTATTTGTGGTAATATGGATAAAGCTGGAGAACATTATGCCAAGTGAAATAAGTCAGACAGAGAAAGAAAGATACACTCTGATCTCACTTTTATGCAGAATTATTTTAAAAGTTGAATAAATAGATAATAGAATGATACATTTCAAAGGTGAAGAGGGGAAGAAAATGAAGAAAAGAAGAGCAAAGGGTACAAATATGCATTTAGATAGGATAAAAAGTCTAGAGATATAATGTGTAGCATATATATATTATACTGAAAATTTTAAAAGATTAAATTTTAAGTTACCCTGTAACTATGGAAGGCAATAGAGATGTTAATTTGTGTGACTGTAGTAATTATTTCACTAGTACATATAGAGAGAAACAATAGTACATCTTAAACATATGTAGTAGCAATAAATTTTAAGAAATGCAGTCGGGCTTAGTGGCTCAACCTGTAATCCCAGCACTTTGGGAGGCCGAGTCGAGTGGATTGCCTGAGCCCACAGGTTCTAGACCCACCCAGGCAACTTGATGAGACCTCATCTCTACAATACATAAAAAATAGCCGGGCATGGTAGCATGTGCCTATAGTTCCAACTACTTGGAAGACTGAGGCGGAAGGATCACCAGAGCCCAGCAGGTCAAGGCTGTGGTAGCCAGGAACATGCCACTGCACTCTAGCCTGGGCACCAGAGTGAGACTCTAACTCAAAAAAAAAAAATTTAAGAAATGACAATGGCCTTTTAATGAAACAGAAAACCTGATCCTCAAATTCATGTGAAATTGCAAGGGACTTGAAATAGCCTAAACAATCTGGAGAAAGATGAACAAAGTTAAAGGAATCATAGTTTCTGATTTTGAAACTTACTACAAACCTACATTAAGTAAAACACTTTGGTACATGCATAAAAATAGACATCCAGAGCACTAGAATACATTTGAACATCCAGAAAAGAATACATACATCTATGGTCAATTAATTTTCAACAAGTTTGCCAAGATTATTCAATTGGGAAGCAAGATTCTCCTCAACAAATAGTGCTGGTACAACTGGATCTTCACATGTGAAAGAATAAAATCAAACCTTGACTTCACACCATGTACAAAAATTGACTTGAAATGGATCAACAACCTAAATATAAGAACTAAAACTATAAAAATCTTAGAAGGAACCTAGGAGTAAATGTTTTCTACTTTGGATTTGAAAATAGGTTCTTATATATGACCCCAAAAGCACACTAGATAAAATAAAAAATAGATAAATTGAATGTGCTAGTGAATTTATGCCACTTTATAATAAAGCACCATAGCGTGGGTGGGTTATAAGCAGCAGAAATATATTTGCCTCAGATCTGGAGACTGAAAGTCTTAGTTCAGGGTGCCAGCATGGTCAGGTTCTGGTAAGGGCCCTCTTTCAGTCAACTTCTTGTATCATTCTTGTTTGGTGGAAAAAAAGAGCTCCCTAACCTCTTCTTATAGGGGCACTAATTCCATTCATTAAGTCCTCCTCCTCATTAAAGTCTCAGGGTACAAAATCAACATGCAAATACAGTTGCATCTGTATATATCAGCAACAGTCAGAAAACCAAATAAAAAGCAAAACCCTCTTCACAAAAGCCACACACAAACACACAAAATGAAATGCCTTGGCATCTTCCTAACCGGAGAAGTGAAAGACATTTACAATGAAAACTACAAAACACTGCTCAAGAATTTCAAAGAATACACAAACAAATGGAAAAGTATTCCATGCTCATGGATCAATATTGTTGAGCTGTTCATCCTACCCAAGGCAATCTACAGATTCAACACAATATCCATCAAATTACCAACATCATTCTCAGACCTGGAAATGAAAATACAGAAATTCATATGGAAACATAAAAGAGCACGAGTAGCCAAAACAATCCTCAGCAAAAGAAACAAAGCAGAAGATCTCATACTTCCAGACTTTAAACTTTATTATAAGGCTACAATAATCAAAACAGCCTGGTATTGGTACAAGAACAGGCATATACACCAATGGAACAAGATAAAGATTCAGGAAGCAAATTCTCCATCTCTCAATCAACTAATCTTGCCATCAACAACAACCACTAGAGAGGAGACCCTGTTCAGTAAATGGTGCTGGGAAAACTGGCTGACTATATGCAGAAGAATGAAACCACCCCTACCTATCACCATACACAAAAATCAAATCTAAATGGATCAAAGACCTAAACGTAGAACCTCAAACTCTAAGAATCTTAGAGGAAGGCTGGACTCAGTGGCTCAGCTTGTAATCCCAGCACTTCAGGAGACCAAGGCAAGTGGATTGCCTGAGCCCACAGGTTCAAGACCAGCCCAGGCAACTTTGTGAGACCTCGTCTCTACAATAAATCAAGAATTAGCAGGGTGTGGTAGTGCGTGCCTATGGTTCTGGCTACTTGGAACACTGAGGTGGAAGCATCACCGGAACCCAGCAGGTAAATACTGGGATGGCCATGAGTGTGCCACTGCACTCCAGCCTAGGCGACAGAATGAGACTTAAAAAAAAAAAAGAATCTTAGAAGAAAACGCAGGAGACATTCTTCTGCACATTGGAACAGGCAACCAATTCTTGATCATAATCCCCAAAACACATACCATAAAAGATAAGATAGACAAATGGGACCCCATCAAACTAAAAAATGTTTGCAAAGCAACAAACAAAACAAAAAACCATCAAGAGAGCAGAGAGACAACCCACAGAATGGGGAAAAAAATATTTGCTAACTGTATATCTGACAAAGGCCTAACATCCAGTACCTACAAGGAACTCAAATGAGTTGAAAGGAAAAAAAACCAAACAGACCTATTTAAAAATGGCCAAAAGACACTAATAGACACTTCTCAAAAGAAGACATATAAACAGCCAACAGATACATTAAAAAATGCTCAACCTCACTAATCATCAGAAAAATGCAAATCGAAACCACAATGAGCTGGGCACAGAGGCCCACACCTGTAATCTCAGCACTTTGGGAGGCAGAGGCGAGAGGATTGCCTGAGTACAGCAGTTCAAGGCCAGCCTAGGCAACTTAGCGAGACTTCTTCTCTACAATAAATCAAAAAATTAGCCAGTTGTGGTGGCGCGTGCCTGTGATTCCAGCTCCTTGGAAGGCTGAGGTGGAAGGATCCACCTGAGCCCAGCAAGTTGAGTCTGTGGTGGCCCTGAGGGTGCCACTGCACTCCAGCCTGGGTGACAGAGTGAGACTCCTACACACACACACACACACACACACACACACACACACACACACACACACACACACACACTGGGATACCCCCTAACTCCAGTAAGGATGGCCATCAATAATACATCAAAAAACAACAGACGCTAGTGAGGATGCAGAGAAAAGGCAACACTTTTACACTATTGGTGGGAGTACAAACTAGTTCAACATCTATGGAAAACACTGTGGAAATTTTTAAATAACTGGAAATCGACCTTCCATACTACCCAGCAATCCCCCTTCTGGGTATATACCCAGAGGAACTCAAGTCATTCTACAAAAAAGATACTTACACACACATGTTTATTGCCGTACTATTCACAATAGCAAAAACATAGAACCAACTCTGCTACCCATCAAAAGTGGACTAGATAAAGAAAATGTGGTACATATATGATGGAGTATTATGCAGCCATATAGGACAAAATTATGAACTTAACAGCAACTTGAATGAATTCAGAGTCTATCATATTCAATGATCTCTCACAGAAACAAAGAACTGAATACCACTATTCTCACTTATAAGTGGGTTCTGAACACTTATCACAATACTACAAGAGAGGGAGCAGCAGTAGTGAGATGCTGCCACAGGAGGAAGATGGGGGTCACATAGCATCACAAAGGACACCTAATCCTAAATCAGGGGAGTGAAGACCAGTTGGAAGTCCAAACTTCACCTACATGTAGACTACTTATGTACCTAATCCTGACTTATACTCCACATCTTTGCAATTAAATAAAGAAAAAAATAGTTAAAATGGTACATTTTATGCCATTTATATTTTATCACATTTAAAAGAACCTTAAAGGTTCTGTAATTAAGGCATTCCCAGATTTTTTTAATCCTAGGCAATTGATCACTAATAAACATGTCATACAGGATATGATAAAGAGAGTGTTTCAGGCTAAAATGAAAGGACGTTAGTCAGTAAGACAAAGATATAAGAAGAAATAAAGAACTCCAACAAAAGTAGCTACATAGGTAAATATATAAGGCAACATTATTGTATTTTTTTATTTTTAACTCCTCTTTGTTTATTAACTCAAGTGTATATAGATATAATTTGAAATAGTAGCACCATAAAAGGGGGAAGGGTATTGAGTAAGAGCATACCTTTTCTATGCTATTGAAGTCAATTAGGTATCAGTTTACACAGGATTGTTATAAAGTTGTATGTTGCCGGGCTCGGTGGCTCGACCTGTAATCCCGCACCTTTGGGAGGCTGAGGTGAGTGGATTGCCTGAGCCCACGGGTTCGAGACCCGCCTGGGCGGCAAGACCTCATCTCTACAATAAATCAAAAAATTAGCCGGGCGTGGTAGCGCATGCCTGTAATTCCGGCTGCTTGGAAGGCTGAGGCGGAAGGATCGCCGGAGCCCAGCAGGTCGAGGCTGCGGTGGCCGGGAGCGGCCACTGCACTCCAGTCTGGGCGACAGAGTGAGACTCCAACTCAAAAAAAAAAAATTGTATGCTCTTCTTATGTTAATCTGTCATTTTTTTTATAGGCACCTCAGCCATGAGTCCAAGATGAATGAGAAATCTTTTCTTCCCTAGAGGACCATCAGCCAAGGCACGCGGGCAGCTCCTAGAAGCTAGAAAAGACCAGGAGACAGATTCTTCCCTAGAGCTTCCAGAAGGAACTAGCTCGACTGACACATTTATTTTCAGCCCAGCAAAACCGGCTTCAGACTTTTGACCTCTGGAACTGTAAGATAACATATGTGTGTTTAAGCCATGCAATTCGTGAGAATCTGTGATGATTTGTCACAGCAGCAGTGGGAAATGAATACAAGTGTCTCCTTGAAGGAGCCTGGACCCACTGGGAGACCTTTACTTCACTCCCCGAGTGTTAGGCCTCCTCACTGCTACACTCTGATCTTCCATGATGGGTCAAACACGCCCACCAAACCCAAGGGAGGCAGGAGGAAGAGCCATGGGTTCAGAGTGGGCCACAGCCACAGAGTAACCAGTGACACCCAAGGACTTGTTGGCTGCACGTGCAATAGAACTGTATGGGTGCACCCTGTGTTGGTGCAGACAGCGTGGGGCGAAGCATGTATATTTGGGAGAAATCATTTCAGGGAAAAGTAGCTTCATAAAGAATCCATGCTGACTGGGGCTGTGTTGAACAGGGCAGGTGTGGAATTCAACCACAAGCATCTGCCTTGAGTTTTCCTGAGCATTAAGTAAGAAACAGTATCTGCTCCCTAGGGCTGCCATCACCAGGTACACACTTGGTGATTTAAAACAACAGAAATGTATTTTCTCACCAGTTCTGGAGGCCAGCATTCCACAGTCCAGCTGTCTGCAGGGCTGTGCCCTCTCCGGAGGCTCTAGGAAATTCCTCCTTGCCTCTGTCAGCTGCTGGGGGCCCTAGGCGTTTGTTGGCTTGTGACTACATGGCCCCAACTTCCACCTCTTTTCTCACATGGCCTTCTTCTCTGTACGTCTGTGTCTTTCTGGCCTTCCCCTTGTCTCACAAGGATACCAGTCATTGAATTTAGGGTCCATTCTAACCCAGTATGACCTCATCTTAACTCATTCTATCTGCAAAGTTCTTATTTCCCAAAATAGATAACATTCTGAGGTTCTGAGTGGACGTGAGTTTTGGGGGGATAATTACACAACTCACAACAGAATCCAGAGATTAAGAATTCAATTGATCTTCACTGCAGTACGATGAGGCAGATTAGAAAGGGATTGTTTTTCTCTTTATTTTATAGTTGAGAACATGGAGGCTCAGAGACCCTTAGCAGCTTGCTCAAGCCATCAGCCATTCACTCATTTATTCAGTAAATAAGTATGAGATGGGCCAGGTACCGTCCTAGGTGTTGGGGACACAGCAGTGAACAGGACAGACAAAATTCCCTGCCCTATTAGAGCTGACATTCTAGTGGTGGGAGAGACGCCAAGCAAAAGTCTTCTGATAGAAGATTCTACAAGATATAGTGCCTTAGATGGGGAAGAAGAAACGCGCACGTGCACGCGCGCGCACAC
>NW_007260300.1:36824-69398 GCF_000164805.1 Carlito syrichta
AGTGATCTCTCACAGAAACAAATATCTGAGTATCACATGTTCTCACTCATAAGTGGACCTTGAACAACTATCATAATACTGTAAGAAAAGGATTGACAGTGGCAGAAACCTATGGGGGAGCAGAGGGGAAGGGAGGTGAGATTAACGGTAGTCAATATCTGGGGACAGGGGGCACACTTCATCAACAAGGGTACCTGCACAATGCATATTTGTATACCTAACCCTTACTGTACCCCACAATTTTAAAATAAAAAATATGTGTTTATAAAAAAAAAAGATATATATATATATATATATACACACACACTCAACAACTGACAGAATCCCCACATTGGTTTTGTCTATGAAGTAAGGGATATTATGGTGGAAAAGACCAAGTAAGAGCCATTAGAACAGCCTCTGCCAAGGAAAATAGTAAACCAAAAATAATAACACATTCTTAGATGGATTACAAAGAGATTAGTGCTACAAGTCAGGACTCGAAAAATGACAAGTGGATATTCCCACTACATTCAATTTTGACATTCCTGTTTTGCCTGTGCAGAAAATGGATGGATCTTGGAGAAAGACTGAATTAATGTAAGAGTAACCAGGAGGTAACTCCAATTGCAGCTACTCTACCAGATGTGGTTCCAGCAAATTAACACATCCCCTGGTACATGGATTGCAGCTACCAAGCTGACAAGTGCGTTGTTCTCCATCTCTGCTTATAATAAACACCAGAAGCAGTTTGCTTTTTGCTGGCAAGGTCAGCAATATACCTTCACTATCTTTCCTCAGGGGTATTACTGGATCTCCAGCTCTATTGTAATTTAGACTGTAAGGATCTTGATCACCTTTCCTTTCCAAAAGAAATCACAATGATTGATTACATTTATGACATAATTCTAATTCGACCTAGAGAGCAAGAATTAGCAACAATAAACTTATTGTCAAGATATTTACATAAAAGGATGGTGTTAGGGTTAACTGTGTCCCCCTTAAACTTCAGTGCTGTCAATGTGGATAGTATGAAGTGGTGAGACCTTTAAGAAATGATTAGGCTGGCCAGGCGTGGTGGCTCAAGCCTGTAATCCCAGCACTTTGGGAGACCGAGGTGAGCAGATTCTCTGAGCCCACGGGTTTGAGAACAGCCTGGGCAACTTGGCAAGACCTCATCTCTACAATAAATCAAAAAAAATTATCCAACATGATAGTGTATGCCTATAGTTCCAGCTACTTGGAAGGCTAAGGCGGAAGTATTGCCTGAGCCCAGAAGATCCATACTGGGGTGGCCATGAGCCTGCCACTGCACTCCAGCCTTGGTGACAGAGTAAGACTCCAACTCAAAAAAAAAAAATGATTAGGCAATGAGGACTCCTCCCTCATGAATGGGATCCGATGCCCTGATAAAGGGGCTAGACATGGCTGAGCATAATGACTCACACTTGTAATCCCAGCATTTTGGAAGACTGGCGTCTAAAATGGCACCTTAAACATGACATTCTTTAGAGGGGAAAAATGCCGTGTCCTCACATGGCAGAAGAGAAGAAAGGAAATAAATTCCCCTCTGCCTAGGCCCTATCCCACAGACACCTAGTCTATGGGATAATTTCTATATATGCCGAATAGTTATATAAGTGTGGCTCTGTATATGTGTATATGCGTGTATACACACACAATTATTTAACATATCTGTATAAAACTTGAATCATTTTTAGTAGAAGTGGGTCCAAAGAGCACCTCATGGTGTATATGTATGAAAAAACCTGTTGCTTTTGTTGTAAGTCACCAACTGCAACTTCTCAGAGAAGACCAGCTGAAGATTGCACTAGCCCCGCAAAAACCATTTAAGTAAGATTACCACCACGGAAGAAAAATGTGTCTCTTGTGTGCCTTTGTCTTGATGGTGTCAGAGCTGTCCTTGGGCAGAATGCTTCCGCTGACATCCAGTGTGTCCTTGGTGTGGTGGTGCAATCATCTCAAACGCACACTCCTCCTGACTGTCCCTGTGTGCACCCCCCCTCCCCAACTCTCTTGCTCCATTCTGGTCTGTTCTTGGGGGTTTTTCGACCTGTGGCCATGTACCAGCATTTCACATCCCTCTCAGCTCACCCACAAGGAGGCTGGGGCTATGAGTTAGCCCCCAGCAGGTCTCTCCTGTCCAGAGGAAACTGTGGAGCACAACTAAGGCATGGAGGTGCTGGTACCAGACACCTTGGACTTGCTCTGGTCTCTGTGACTTTCCAGATCCCCTGACCTTGAAATCATGAAGCAAGTTCCAGAAATCACTTCTTGCAATGACTCAGTCAGGTTACTATACTGATAAAGTGATGAGATGGGGTTCCTAAATGCACCACATTTCACCACCTTGCCCCACTTCCTAACCCATTGGTCTGCGGGTCCCCTTCCTCACCCTCCCACTCCAGCCCCTGACCAGAGTCTGCCTCCTGTAGAGCAAATGGTCTGACAAGGTTGACCTAACTCAGAGGTTCAGGGGGAGGGCCCAGCCAATCCCTAGAGGGAGCAGAAAAGAGCAGGGTAAGCTGTTCTTGATATAGTGGATGCCCCCAAGGTCCACTGTGGAAGAAGAGACAGTCATTAGCTGAGGGGCAGATAAGTCCTCCAGTTCACAGCAGAACTGTCCACGTTCCTTTGTTGTATGAGTCCTGGTCATTCTGGTCTTTTCTGGTCTTCCAGCCAGTAACTAAGTCTGCACCCCAAAATTTTTGGAAAAGTTCTCAGATTCCTACCCCAGGTTTGGGGAGGCAACACAAACTTCAGCCCTGACCCACCCACCTCTGTTTGTCTGGTCCCTGGGTGAGTTCCAGTGGCCCTGGGGCCAGAAGCCTCTCTTTTCATCAGCCTCTGGAACAGCTATGACATCTGCAACCTGTGTCTCCTTAAACCAGGCAGGATGCAGAAAACAGCAACTCCTCCCCTGTAGCACTGAACATAATATCTCCTTTCCTACAGCAATTCCATTCCCAGAGACACATATAGGAAATGTTGCACGATTGATGTCCTCAGAATTACAAAATGATGATGAAAGAAACCAGAGAAGAAAACATTTTCATCTATTGAAAGACTCAGTAAAAATGTCAATGATCTAAAATATTGTCTTTAAGTTTAACACAATTCTTATCAAATTTCTAGCAAAGGTTTTAGGACTTAGACAAGATAATTCTTAAATTTATATGAAAATAAAATGGCTTTTTGTTTGTTTTCTAAGTCAGAGTCTCACTCTATCACCTAGGATGGAGTGCAGTGGTATGATCACAGCTACCACAGCCTCAACCTGCTGGGCTCAGATTAACCTTCTACCTCAGCCTTCCAAGTAGCTGGGACTATAGGCCCACACCACCACATCTAGCTAATTTTTTTAATTTATTGTAGAAACAAGGTCTCACCATGTTGCCCAGGCTGATCTTGAACTCCTGGACTCAGGAAGTCCTCTTGCCTCAGCCTCCCAAAATATTTGGATTACAGAAGTGAGCCACCATGGCCAGCCCAAAACAAATATTTAAAAAATAGTAAGATTGGAGAAGTCACTCTTCTTCACGTTAAGGTTTACTGTATAGCTACTGCAATCAAAAGGCATGGGTTGTGGGAGATAGACATATAGATCTATGGAATGGAAAACAAACCCAGAAATGATCCCACACACATAAGCAAAATTAACTTTTCACAAAGGTGCAAAAGCAATTCAAAGGGGGAACTGGATGATTTTTGACAAGTGACTTTGGCATCACTGGGCTTCCATAGGAAAAATATAAACCATAGTCCAAACCTCACATCCCATGCGAAAATTCACTCAAAGCCAATCATGCTATTAAATGTTACAGATGAAACTCTGACATTTTTAGAAAAAGCTTCAGAAAAAGTGTTTGAACATTAGACTAGGCATATATCTTTGACATGACACCAAAAACATGAGTCACTAAAGAAAAAAAGGTAAATTGTATCTTATCAAAATTAAAACTTTTTATCTGTGAAAGATTCTGTTAAGATGGTAAAAAGACAAATTACAGACTGGGATAAAATATTTGCTAATCACATATCTAAGAAACAATATGCATCTAGACTATGTAAAGAATTTTCAGAACTCAACATGAAAAATAAAATCTAATATAGAAGGGACAAAAGACAGAAGCAGACATCTTCAATGAAGAGAACATACATATGGCAAAAAAAAAAGGCACATAGTAAGATGTTCCAAATTATCAGTCATAAGGGAAATCAACGTCCATAAAAACCACAGTAAGATATCACTATGCCTCAACAAGAGTGACTCCAGTAAGAAAGAGCGATGACACCAAACACTGGCGAGAATGCAGAGAAACTGGATTGCTCATACACTGCTGGTGGGAATGTAAAACAATACAGGCCTTCTGAAAAAACAGTTTGGCAACTCCTTTTATTTATTTATTTTTTTAGAAAGCAGGATTTATTGAGAGGACAGAAAAAGCTCCCAGAGCAGAAGGGGACCCAAGGAGGTTGCCCTTGTTTTATTTTTATTTATTTGTATTTGTTATTTGAGTTGGGTTTTCATTCTGTTACCCAGAATAAATTGCAGTGGCACAATTATGGCTCAACCTTTTCATCCTGGACTCAGGCAATCCTTCCACTTCAGCCTCCCAAGTAGCTGGGACTAGAGGCACGTGCCATCATGCCCGGTTAATTTTTGTGACTTTTTAATAAAGACAAGGTCTCGCTATATTGCTCAGGCTGGTCTTGAAGTCCTTGGCTCAAGCAATCCTCTTGCCTTGGCCTTCCAAAGTGCTGGGATTACAGATGTGAGCTACTGTGCCCAGCCTTGGCAGCTTCTTGTAAAGAGAAAATTGTACTTACCATATGATCCTGGAATTGAACTCTGAAGTATGTATTCCCTCCAAAATAAAAACTTATTTTCATTCAAAAATACCAGAATGTTCAACTTTTTGTGATAACCCCAAACTAGAAACTATATAATTCCTTCAAGGGGTGAATTTCATAAAATCTGTGGCATGGAAACTACTAGGCCATAAAGGAACAGACTCATGATACACAAAACAATTTAAGTGAGCCTAAGAAATTATGGGGAGTAGAAAAAAAGGCAATGTTAAAATCATACTTACTGTATTATTCCATTCATAGAACATTGTGAAATGACGTAATTATCCTGGCAGAAAACAGTCAGTTGGCTGCCGGAAGCTAGAGATAGAAACAGATGGGGTTGGGGTTAATATAAAGTGATGGACTAAGGAAGCCTTGGGTTGATGAAGGTCTTCATTCTGTTGGTGGTTATGTGAATTTATAATCTTGCCCGACCTGCCTGGGCAGCGAGACCTCATCTCTACAACAAATCAAAAAATCAGCCGGGCATGGTAGCGCATACCTGTAATTCCGGCTACTCGGAAGGCTGAGGCGGAAGGATCGCCGGAGCCCAGCAGGTTGAGGCTGCGGTGGCCGGGAGCGACCACTGCACTCCAGTCTGGGCGACAGAGTGAGACTCCAACTCAAAAAAAAATAATAATAATAATCTTGCCCTTTTAGGATTTCCAAATCTGGGGCCTTGCTGACCCTGAAGAAACTGCCCTCTCAGGACCAGCCAGCTCCTAGAGACAATGAATGACTGTCCTCTGAGCATGCCTGTGATGTGCAAACCAACCAGCCCAGAGCCTCCCCCATCCCTCCCATACTTGCTATATGGGGAATTCTGGTGCTCTGAGCCCCTATCCCCGAAAGGTAGTTCCCAGGAAGCTAATAATTCCTATGCCCTAGAGTCTGCTGAAATGATTCAAACCATCCAGTCCTAAGTTTGCCCACTCTGCCTTGCCTGGTCCTTCTCACATAAAACACTGTAAAGGCTCTTGACCATGGTTTCACTTGTACCCTCTGGCCCTGAACCACCCTCCAAGGCTCCCCCATGCAACCCTGCATTGCGTGGCATATCCCTTCACTTGTGAGTAAGAAACTACCTTTTCAATGGCCATGATCTCCTCATCTGTTGGCCTCAATATTCATATGTTGTCTGAAACCTGCATTTTAGAACCACCAGAGCAGTGAGTGGGGTAGTGTGGCCTCAGTCAGGAATGATACACCACCAGATCGTTCTTGGCTTCCTAATAGACTCTGAAAGACAGGGGCACCTGGGAGCATCATCCTCAGAATCAGGCAAATGGCCCAGCTCAGACCCAAAATCAGTGGCAGCCTGGGAAGGTCCTGCCACTTATTGACATGTCCTCGTGCTTTGTGCCATTACTGGTGGTGCCAGATGTTACCGTAGATTCTCATCCTAAATCTGACAGTCAAAAGCTAAGTCTACCCTGGGTTCAGGTTTGAGCTGTGCCATTTGCCTAAATTCAAAAACAGTGCTCCCGGGGTACCTCTTTTTTATATTGATAGCTAAGTTTAGGAAGGGAGGGAGGGGTGACTTCTCTCCAGTGCCATGGGGCATACCTGGTCAGTTTACCAGGCTATGACTGACAAGTGGTGGGCACACCAAGTTGTGATTTTCCTGTATATTTCAGTCTTCCCCATGGAGAAGAGGGAGAGTAGAAGGAGCTGCTGTCCCCACACAGGGCCTCATGAGAGGCCATACACCTCAGGGACCATGACTTGGCAACCCACAAAAGGTGTTATGACCTAAACACTTAGGTTGTTGCTTGCCTTGCTGGAGTCTCCTATCATCCCCCAACCCAGTCCCACCCATGAAGACCAGAAACTCGGTGTTTAATGAAAATAGGGAAAGAAAGGAATATTTGCTTCCAGTTTCCCCAAAATACTAAGATGGGGATGTGGTCCCATTAATAAGAGACTGTCAAACACTTAATCATTCCTTGTAGACACTATGTGCTGTGCTTCTCAGTCTGCAAAGGATTCCATACTCAAAACAAAGAGTCTGATGCATTCATCCTGGGGCCCCTATTGCTCTCTTGGATGCAGACCCCAGTCCCTCTAAGGTCAACTGGCAAGCCCTGAGAGGGAGGCTACTGCTCACAGAACAGGTCCCTGAGGACCACCAAAAGTTTACAAGTTTGACTCTCAAAGGGGAGAAATGGTTGACGAAAGAAAAGAAAAAAAAGGAGGGGAAGGAGAGAAAAATTTACATTTCTAGAAATATAAGCCTTTCTAACAGACACTGGATTTTAGTCTTGCTTTTCAGGAGGAAAAAAAAAAAGGCCTACTACTGCAGCACATAGTGAGGGAAAGGTAGTGGACAGGACAGGCCACTGGCCCCTTCTCTGCGTCATTCCTCCTGTCTGCCAGAGACAGAAGCTGAAATCCATAGCTTTTATGCAACTGAAAACCAAAAACAGGATTTAAAAAGTGATAAAAGAGTAAGAAAAACCAAAAACCATAGATAGAAGGCAAACAAAGAAATAAATGACATATTCCATTTACATATATCTTTTATATTTTTAGATATTAGTATAACTATATGACAAATACAGGTTTACATGTAAAATAAAGCTAAATTAAAACAAAGTTGTATAATGTGATCTAATTAGAAATCCAAAATGTGTATATCAAAATTCATATACTAAAAAAACCCAAATTGTATGTATTATAATATATATCAAACAAATATATGACAAAATTTGTTTGCTAGAAGAATTTAGCCATCAGAATGATAAAGTACACTGTATGGATCTCGTGCCTCCTCCAATGTAGGGTCTAATTTAACTTCAGCATTTGCTAAAATGGACCAATTGACAAAACTCCATGAACTTAATCAGTTCTGGAGCTCAAATTATACTTATAACCTGAGGACTTCACTTCGATATAAACATTGTTCCTCCTACAATCTTTAAAAAGTAACTAATGAAAAAAATAAGCCAGGTTCGGTGGCTCAGCCTGTAATCCAGCACTTTGGGAAGCTGAGGTGAGTGGATTGCCTGAGCCCCCGGGTTTGAGACCCGCCTGGGCAGCTTGGCGAGACCTCATCTCTACAATAAATCAAAAATTAGCCGGGCGTGGTAGTGCGCGCCTGTAGTTCCAGCTACTTGGAAGGCTGAGGCGAAAGGACCACCGGAGCCCAGCAGGTCGAGGCTGTGGTGGCTGGGAGCAGCCACTGCACTCCAGTCTGTGTGACAGAGTGAGACTCCAACTCAAAAAAAAAGAAGAAAATAGAGGAAAAAAATAGGTTTGCCTCACTTTCCCATGGTCATAGTAGCCTTTACTCTATAATATCCCATATTAGGAGAGATGCTGTAACACTGAGTAACAGTTAAAATGAAATGAGGACTTTGGCACTTGCACATCAGCTTGAAAACATCGGGCACTAGGAACTCCTAGTTAAAATAACTAATATGATCCAACATAAGCTAAAACAGTGCCTCCCCGTCAAGGTCGGGGGGGTGGGGTTGGCAGTTGAGGGAAACTGTTAGGGGAGGGAGGGGCATACCTCATCAACAAGGGTACCCTGCATAATCAATATTTGTATACCTAATCCTGAATTGTACCCCACATCTTTATAATAAAAAAAGAAAGAAAGAAATATTTTTAAATGCCTCCAAGAACTAAACTTATCAACTTCATTAATAAAGGACATGATTATTCCTCTGTTTCTCCAGCTAGCAACCCAAATACTCTGGCTCTGAAAGTGGCATAAATAAAGAATGCCTCATGGTGGATTGCTACAGCCTCAGTGTTGTGGCCCCAGCCATTAAGGTCCACATGCCCAAGACACAATATTATTAAAATTAATGACCCTTTCCAGTCAACCACCAGGTATAGATTATAAACTATTATAAATTGTTTTAATGCACGGTGTTCCATGCCTATCTCCACAGTTCTTCAGTTCTAATTTGTCTGCTTCTCAAAGAGACACAACACAGCTTTCAGGGCAACCCATGGGGGATGCTGACAGCTCCTCCGTAGCACAGTCGGCTGACAGAATCCTGACTACATCTGCCTTCCTCCAAGAGCACAGGGAGGACATGACATTGAGGGTATCCTCCTACAAGAAGATTCATCCCACACACCCATTAAGGATATACAAGCCAAAATCTTCTGATCCTTTTTGGGTTCTGGTACCAACATATTCGTCACTTACAAATTTACTTAGGTTCACTGGTGCTGCTCCTTGCAGACAAGTCTCTCCTCCAACAAAAGCCTCTAAAATCTGTCCAGATGAAATCCACAGGGACTCTGCTTAGAGCTCCCAGAGCGTCCCTCACCATAGAGACTTTGTATATTGGAAAGTTTTTAAAGGTCACATTTTCCTGGTGCCTCAACATCCCCACAGGCCAGGTTTACCAGTAGGATGAAGCTGGTCCCTACAGCAAGTTCCCTTTCCTGCCATCCCCTGACTATTACCTAGTGATATTCAACGG
Source organism: Carlito syrichta (assembly GCF_000164805.1). NCBI lineage: Eukaryota > Metazoa > Chordata > Mammalia > Primates > Tarsiidae > Carlito > Carlito syrichta. Next base: position 46,124 of record NW_007260300.1, read on the forward strand.
TATCCCTCACACCTGCTTGTGTGCTCCGCCCTGACCCTGGAAAGGCACTTGCCCCTGGGTCCATTCTCTCTCCCTGCTCCCACCTGCTTGGTGGAGCTGCTTTCTGGGAGCTCCTCCCTATAGTCTCCCATGTGGCATTCCAGGCCTCCTGTCTCTAGGAACAGCGATAGTCCCATAATTTCATGTGCCTCTCCAAGGCGAGTGTTACTGCTTGCCTTTCTGGTGTCTCCAATCGTCCCCCAACCCAGTCCCACCCCCGAAGACCAGAAACTCAGTGTTTAATGAAAACGGGGAAAGAAAAGAAACATTTACTTCCATTTTCCCCAAAAGACCAAGGGGGGGGATGTGGTCCCATTAATAAAAGACTGTCAAACACCTAATCAAATCTTGTGGACACTGCCATGTGTCCACATGTTGTCCACATGTTCCATTGCCATGTAGGAATGACTTGAAGATCCTAACCGGAGACTTAATCCCCCTTTGACCAACTATACTAAAATCTGAACTCCCCAGCATTGCCTATGGATGGCCTCCATTGGAGCATTAGTTGGGCACAGGACGTTTATTGCTTTTCTTTCTTTAGTTTTGTATTATGGTTCAGGAGCTTGCTGTCTGCGTGCTTTGGCTACAGTAACAAAGTATCATGGCCTGGGTGTCTTAAACAATAGAAGTTTATTTTTTTTCACAGGTTCTAGGGATTAGAAGACTGAAACGGAGGCATTGACAAGTTGGTTTCTTCTCAGGTTTCTCTCCTTGGCTTGTGAAAGGTCATTTTCTCCCTGTGTCCTAACATGGACACCCCTCTGTGGGTGCTTGTAGCCTAGTCTCTTCTTATAAAGACACCTGTTATAGTGGATTAGGGTCTACCCCAGTGACTTCTGTCTACATTATTTATCTTGTTAAAGGCCCTGTCTCAAGAGAAGAAGATCAGAGGTATCCAAATAGGAAAAGAGGAAGTCGAGTTATCCCTCTTTGCAGACAACACATTCAATACCTTGAAAACCCAAGAGAATCAGTCAAAAAACTCCTTGCAGTCTAAGGGTACAAAATCAATGTGCAAAAGACCATTGCATTTCTATACACCAACAATAAACAAACAGAAACCCAAATAAAAATCACAATCCCATTCACATTAGCCACACACACCAAAAAACCATACAAATGCCTTGGCATCTTCCTAACCAGAGATGTGAAATACCTTTACAATGAAAACTACAAAACACTGCTCAAAGAAATCAAGTTGACACAAACAAATGGAAAAATATTCCATGCTCATGGATTGGAAGAATCAACATTGTTAAGATGTTCACCCTACCCAAGGCAATCTACAGATTTAATGCAATACCCATTAAATTACCAGCAGCATTCTTCTCAGACCTGGAAACGACAATACAGGAATTCATATGGAAACATAAATGACCACAAATCATCAAAACAATCCTCAGCAAAAAAAAAAAAAAACCAGAGTGGGAGGTAACACAGTCCCAGACTTTAAACTCTATTATAACACTACAGTAATCAAAACAGCCTGGTATTGATCTGTATGCCTGGTACAGGAACAGAACAGGCATATAGAACAACGGAACAGGACAGAGATTCCAGAAGCAAAACCTTAATTTCTCAACCAACTCATGTTCAACAAAGCCTCTACCATCAATGACTGGAGAAAGGAGAGCCTATTCAGTAAATGGTGCTGAGAAAATTAGTTGACCATATACAGAAGATTAAAATAAGATCCCTACCTATCACCATACACAAAAGTCAAATCTAAATGGATAAAGACCTAAATGCAAAATCTCAAACTATAAGGACCTTAGAAAGTGCAGGAGACACCCTTATGGAAATTGGAACTGTCGACTAATTCCTGATCAAAACACCAAGTCCCCATGCCATATGAGATAAGATAGACAAGTGGACCTCAGCAAACTGGCAAGCTTCTGCAAAGCCAAAGAAACCATCAAGAGAGCAGGGAGACAGTCCAAAACTGGGAAAAAATATTTGCCAACTGTATGTCTGACAAAGGCCTAACATCTAGGATCTACAAGGAACTCAAATGTGCCAAAAAGAAAAAAACAAGCAGCCCCATTACAAAGTGGGAAAAAGATATGAATAGACATTTCTGAAGAGAAGACATACAAGTAGCCAACAGATACATGAAAAAATGCTCAGCCTCACTAGTCATCAAAGAAATGCAAATTAAAACGACACTGAGATACCACCTAACTCCAGTCAGGATGGCCATTATCAATAACTCAAAAAACAACAGATGCTGGAGAGGATGTGGAGAAAAGGGAACACTTCTAAACTGTTGGTGGGAGTGTAAACTAGTACAGCCTCTGTGGAAAACAGTGTGGCGATTCCTAAAAGTTCTAAAAATTGACTTTCCGTATGACCCCGCAATCCCCCTGCTGGGAATATACCCAGAAGAACTCAAATCACTCTATAAAAAAAGATACCTGCACACAAATGTTTATCGCAGCATTGTTCACAGTAGCAAGAACATGGAACCAACCATGTTGCCCATCAAAGGAGGACTGGATTAAAAAAATGTGGTACATATACACAATGGACTATTACACAGCAATAAAAAACAAAATCATGAACTTCATAGCAACCCGAATGGACTTAGAGTTTATAATACTGAGTGATCTTTCACAGAAACAAAGAACTGAGTATCACATGTTCTCACTCATAAGTGGACCTTGAACAATTATCATAATACTATAAGAAAAAATTGGCAGTAGCAGGAAACTGCCGGGGTTGGGGGAACGGGATTGGCAGTAGTGGAAATCTGCCTGGGGAAGGGGGACACACCTCATCAACACGGGTACCAGCATAATGAACATTTTTATAACTAACCCTGAATTGTACCCCACATCTTTAAAAAACTAAAAAGGAAAATAAATTTAAAAATAAAATAAATTTTTTAAAAAGGCCCTGCCTCCAAGTAGTCACATTCTGAGGTCCCTGGTCTTAGCTTAACATGAATTTCAGGGGGACATAACTCAGCCCATAACAGCCACGATCCTTGTAAAAATTCTTGATCTCTGGAAGAATGTACACCTCTGCCCTCCCATGCCTAAAAGGACATCTGCAAAAGGTTAATACTATTTGTGCCAGTCTAAAAATTGGGGGAGAGATTATTGCTTTCCCCAGAAGGTATCTGCCTCATACAAATGTCTCACCTCCGTACATAGGACCACTCGCTCTCCAGTTACTTTTCCTGCTACTGCCCTACAGGTTTTTACCATGATCTTCTGCTCTCCATCTCTAACCACCACGACCATCCTTGGTTACACACAGAGGACACTAATCTTTACATATACTTTACTAGCTTACCAATTGTTATGCTCTAACAATATAACTGACCAAGAAATGCATCAATATATTATTATTATTTAAATGTATACATATAGTTTTCAATTGCATTAAAATTATGTTTTGTGTATATGTGTGTGTAAATATCAATCTATCTTTGTAATCATGTTTATATGATGGATCAGGACAAGTGATCAAAAGGGCCTTTTCACTGTACCCTGTAAGATCTTCTACCAAGATGATGAATTTCAGAGAGCTCGGGGTCTGCTTGAGCTTCCTGAAAAGATAGGTTTTAGGAAGGAAACTTGAACAAGACTCTCAGATGCTGAGTTCCTCTTTAATAACACTGAAGCAATCCATGGACAGGTTTTGATGAGGGGGAAGGAAGACAGGGACAGGGAGATATACACCTAGACAGGAAGGCAAGGGACCAAATCAAAGCACCCTTGGACAGTCGCAGGAGGGGCCCAGAGCTAGTGCTGGGAGGGATGAGGTAAAGTGATCAGAAGATCATGATTGCTGAAAAAGCAGGATGGGGCTGGAGGCAAGGTTGGTCCTGTCAGCAAGTTCATCCTCAGTGATGCCCTGATCTTGCTGCATAGCCTAGAAAACCCTGGCCCTGGAGGGGCTCAGTGTTCCATTTCTGCAGGAGCTGGCTAGACAGAGTAGTGCATGTGGGTGAGAGGAGGGGCAGTCTGGGTCATGGCAGCAGAAGGTTGGCAGACAGGCTGCAACACTGGGTACAGGTGTCTGACTACTTAATGGCCCTGAAGGTGAGGAGAGGGAAGGTGGTGGGCATCAATATGAAGCTGTAGACCATCTTTATATCCTCTTGGGTTAATGTCTCCACCTGGAAGTTTTTCAGCACCTAGGACAGAAGCAGGATTTCCATCTAGTCTAGACAGCAGCCCAGGGACCAGGGCTGCCTCTGCCCACCCTCTTAGGTGCAACAATTATACTGAAGGGGGAGGAGCAGCCTGTGGGCCCAAGTAGGGACATCAAGTCAACCACGACATTTTCACCAAGCTCAAACCGAACCCTGCCCTCACTCGTACACATCCCTGCCCTGTCCCACCAAGCCCACCCATGATCTTCCACCACCCAGGACCTAGCCCAAGCATGGCCCCAACAAGGCCCCACTCATGAAATTCAGGCCCCGCCCCCTCCCTGGCAGTGTAGCTCACGTGGTGCAGCAGCATCAGTATCTCCCCCTCTGCCAGGCGCCGCCCCAGGCACTGGCGCACACCAAAGCCAAAGGACAGGTGGTGGAAGTTCCTGCTGGTGCCCCTCATGTCTAGCCAGCGCTGGGGGTTATAGCTCTCTGGTCTTGGGAACAAGGCAGGGTTGCGTCCGAATGAGTAGAGGAACAACTGGACCAATGTCTGCAGAAGGTGTGGAGGGGTGGTCAGCTGCACCCCCAGGGAAGAGGGTAGGGAAGCACTGCTGGAGAGACTGTGAGGCTCACTCACCCCTGCTGGGATGTGGTAGTTCTGCAACACCAAGTCTGAGTTCACCAGTCGTTCCACAGTGGCACCCACCGGGTAGAGCCTGGGAAGGGGGCACCAATAACTTCTCAGCAGTGACAGGACCCTTTTGTGCCCTCTGCAGCCTTCATGCCCAATACTCCCCAGATATCACAGACCCCAATGGGAAGCCCAGATCGTGAGGAAGTGTGTCCTCGCACCTGCTGAGCTCAGCCAAACCTCCCTCTATCCTGATCACCCCAAGCCAAGGAGGACTGCCCCACGTTGGTCCCCAAGATATTGAAGAGGATCCAAGAAGAAGAAGAGACCCCTCTCCTTTAGAGAGGAGGAGGAGGTATCTAAGGAATGGATTCCTAGGCAAGGTATAGGCCCCATTTTTTGTCTGCCCCCACCAACCCCAGTGTATGCTGCTCTAAAGCAGAGTGGCCAGGACAACTGGCGAGGGGTCAGCCAGCACCTACCTCAGGGTCTCCTTGAGGGCCGCCTGCAGCAGGGGCAGCTCCTTGGTTGCCCTCTGGGGATGTTCGATGATACTGTCCTCAGCTACCAGGCTCTCCTGGCGTAGGGCCTGCTGCACATCAGGGTTCCGAGCCAGCTCAAAGAGTGCCATCATCAAGGGGAAGGCCGTCTGCAGAAGCCAAGGGTGCAGGGTCAGATCTTGGCACAAGGAGGGCCTCTGCCCCCAGGGCACCCTCCCAGAAGACTCCCCGCCACAGGACAGGGAAATGTATGCTGTGAGCAGGACAGTGTCCAGGGACCCTGGGCCTCAAATCCTAATGCCCAGTGAACACATTTCCCTGGGTTCTCCAGAGAACAGCAAACCCCACCCCAACCAAGGCCCAGTTCTTCTCCAGACTCCTCAGGGTCAGGTTCTCACAGCCTCCTCTAGGGCCCACGAGGGGCTGGCTCTCAGCTCTATCAGGGGAGTTCTGAAGGCCCAAGTTCAGAGGGGTAATCTCCCCTAGGCATCCACAGCCCTCATCCCAGGCCATGCTGTCCTAACCTGAATTGGCCTTCTGTGGGCCCTCCCTGCTGCGGCCAAGCTTCAGTCCCTGCTCTGTCCTGAGGCACTGCAGGGATCCTCAGGGAGTAGGAGCAAACACTGACTCCCCGTACTGCCTTCCTCTAGCCTTGGCATAAGGGCTTGGAGCCAGTGCAGCTCCTGTCTTGATTGAAGCCCTGTCTTCTCTCGGCCTCGCTGCCTCCGCCTCCCTGGTGCCTTCCGCCAGCCTTGCTGCCCTCCCTGACTCTGGGCCATTGCATACCATGAGCTGCTGCCCTCTCTGCCTCCCCTTTTGTGATCTCTCTAACCTATACTTTGTTTTCTTATTTTCTGCTGAAAGTCTCCCTGCTCCAGGAAGCCTTCTGAGTCATACCTGTGAATGCCCATGACCTCTCCCAGACCCTCTCTCCCTGGCTGCATGCATCTCTGCCTCTGCTAAGTGAGTTTCTCCATTACTGCTCGATGCCTCTCTCTGAATCCAGGTCCCTGGCCCAGAGCAGACCCTTGGGAGATGAAAGTTGATCTGCAGACTGGAAGCTTCAGTTGTACTAGATTACATAGGTCAGGCCTGCCTCGCCTAGCTGTGTCACCATCTGCTCTGTGCTCCAGTTCTGTGCTGCTCTCTTCTCCTCACCCCACCCCTCCCTGGTCTCTGGTAGAATCCCAAGCCAACCTGACACAATGGGAAGGCACCCTGTCAGCCCTTCAGCCACCTTCCCACCCCTCCTTCTCATCCCATGCCCAGGACAACTGAATGGGGGCTGAACTGTGGCATGTCCCCAGTCCTTGTTCGCCCTTCTTTGTGCCTGGACTGAGGTTTCCCACATGAGTAGCTGCACTCTCTGTCTCCTTGGAGGGTAGCTCTCATGTTCCCTGCCTGCAAGTGTTTTTATCACTTCATAATCTGAGGAAAGAGGCTGAGGGCAGCAGGAATGGGGGAGGCATAGCTCGGGAGTGGAGCATGTGGGCAATATGTGACATAAGAGGACACTGCCTAAGAGTCAGGGTGAACATCACACTCTCGGTGGGCCGGTTACTGGCCTGACCGTGTCCACACTCCCGGCTGTAAGTTCAATACAGTTGGCCCTGATGGCATCTATTGACAAGTCTGTATGCAACAAGAGCTCTGCTACAATGCCGCTGTAGTGTTGAGGGCAGTTGAAAGCCAATTTCTGATAGATTTTCTGGATGCAATTGTCAGCTGTAGAAAGAAAAAGGAACAGTGCTGAAGCCTTGGTGCTTGGGAGCATCTCTTCTTTGTCTTCCTCCTACTCATCCTGCCACCAACACCCATGTCTCTCCACTCCCGTCCCAATATCTCCAGATTAATCCAGCCAGCCCCAGCCTCCCTCTCAACCACCTGTTAGGACACTGAGGACACCATCACTCTTTCATGGTGTCTCAGGTCTCCCATGGGCTGTGGAGAATGAGAAACGGTGATCAGTGAGTCCCAGTCCTATAGAATTGCCGAGTCCCTAGGCCTTACCATACTGGGAGATGCTATCCCAGGCCTCAAAATGCTCCTTCCACACCTTTGGGCTGGTCCAGCAGGACAGGTTCCTGGGCATGAACATGAGCTGCGCAGTGGATTTGAACATGGACTCCAGGGCATGGAAGAAGTTTAGGCTGGCTGAGCTGGTGTGATGGCCAAAGAGACCCAGCCGCTCTCCGAAAAAAGCTAAATTGCTGGCTGCAGGGAGGATGGATTGCTGAGCCTAAGGCTGTCCCAGGCCTCCCAGTTGCCTCCCCACCATGTTCCCGGTCACTCCAGGGTCACTGAGGCAGGACCATCCCACTTGACCCCACACCTTCTATGGTATACTGGAAGATGCTGGGCTGGATGTCCAGGGTCAGGCTCCCCTGGGAATTCTGCAGCATCTTGTTCCTCAGGACCTGAACAAAGTCCCTTGCCACCATATCCACCAAGGGGAGGTACTTCTGGACGGCCTTTGGTGACAGCACATCTGGGTTCAGCTGCAATCGGTTGAGGCGCCACTCAGGCCCATTCCTACAGAGCAGGGAGCAGGTCTTGAGAGGTGGCTGCATAAAATGTGGCTGCAAACCTGTATCCTGTCCTCTTTTTTCCCAAGGCATGGGTGGGGCAGGGAGCTGAGAGAGCCAGAGAGGCAGACTGCCTGCATCTCTGCTCTAGCTGCAGCATTTCTTCTCAGAGTGGCCTCCAGGTGCTGGGCCTTAGGCCACCAACATCTAAAATGGGGATGAGACGGTTCCTTCTGCCAGAAAGTCCTGCGGTGGTAACTGAGGTGATTCCTGGGAACTTGTGGGCCAGTGTTGGTAGCACATCACCCCTCTGGGCCTTCGCTAGGTGGGGAGGTCCTTCTCCAAGGGAGGAGGGTGCCCCTCCTGTCAAGTTTGCCTACCTCACCCACACCATGCCCCAGAGAGGAGAGTCCCCTGTCAGCCTTCCATCTTCCCACCCTTCCTTCTGAGCATGCTGCCGCTGGAGCCAGTAGCATCTGCCTGTCTCTGTGAAGTGTCTGCCTCTTCTGTAGGGTAGGAACAAAACTGTGTCTCTCATAATAGCCTCGAACTGAGCCCAGATCTCATGGGAGCTCCATGAATGTCCTTCAGCGAACGGTGGGCAGGAATTTCCCTCTCTTAGTGTCATTTGTGCAAAAGTGCCTTTTTTTGGTATGGCTAGCTGCTTATGGATGATGACAATGACCACAGCACATGTGCATGCACATGTGTGTTCCCATGTAAGATCTTAAAACATATGTGTGCACATAGACCATACACACCTGTGCACAGACATAACAACCAAGCACGCACAAACAAATGCACACACAGAGACACCTGTGCACACACACCTCACATCCCTGTATGCACACACATCACACATCCCTGTAGGCACGCACATGCAAACAGGCATGGACACACATGAACTTACAACACATGTAAGAATGCAAGTACAATGGACTTCACAGCAACTTGGATGAATTAAGAGTCTATAATACTCGTGATCTATCACAGAAACAAAGAACTGAGTACTACATGTTTTTGCTCATAAGCGGATCTTGAACATTTAATATAATACTATAAGAAATGGATTGGGAGTAGCAGGAAACTGCCAGGGGAGGGAGGACAGAGCACATAACATCAATAAGGGTATTTGATCTCAAACCAGGTAAAGTGGGGACCAAAGTGAGAACGAAAGTGTACCTGTTCAATGACCACTTATCTACCTAATCCTGAATTGTACCCCACATCTTTAAAATAAATTAATTAATAAAAAATAAAAATAAAAAAGAATGCAAGTACAGAGAAGCACAGACTTGTGCACACATGCAAGATATATACGCAGTCATAATAACACAAACACAAACACAGCCTTCCTTCAAATACACACACCCACTCGGGAGGACCTGACCCCATTCAGGGGTGCCCATTTTCCTAAACCCTGCTTTACCCAAGAGAATTCACTTCCCAGCAAGCATTGGGACAGCTATTATCAGTCTATGTCTCACTCAGCCCTTCTGCCTGTCCTAATGGCAAAACTCTCTACAGTTGATCCACTCTGAGCGCCACCTTCTCCCTGCCGGCCTGACTAGGTGTGTCATCCTTTCCATGGGTCACAAAACTCCTCAGCACTCCAGCTCCACTTTGTAGTTCGCTTCTGAGAACAATGGAGCCAGCAGTCACCTGCTCCCTATCTGCCTCATCCCCAGGACTTGTCCTCAGCACCAAAGTTTGCCATACCTCTAGGAGCCAAGGGCACCCTGAGTGAGGTTGCAACCCTTGTGAACATCAGGCTGTGGTACAGGTGGCTGTGATCTGGGCTAGTGAGCCCCCTCTCAGGGCTTCAGTTTCCTGACCTGTGAGAAAGAGAGCCTCCAACCTGCACCAACAAGAGAGCAGCTGCCAAAACCTCGGGGGAGTGGATGTTCGCTACGTGGAAGAGCCCATTGTTCCCCTCATCATCTGCAAAGATGCCCATGCACATTTCCCTACAGCTGCTCTGTTCCCCCACAAAGGGTAGACACAACACCCATGAGATGGCCCTTTGGGGGCTCAGTGCTCACCCTAACTCCACCCAACTTGCAGGCTCATCACAGGTGTGCTCTTGGGTCTTGTCTGTCTGGCCTGCTCTCTGTGTCCAGGCTGCCCATTCCTCCTCCCTCTTCATCCCAATTAGCCCCTCACAGCAAGAACACGCCGCATTTGTGCCCTCGATGCTGTCTGTAGGCCAACCAGGGCTCCAGGCTTGTCCGGTGGGGGTACAGGCTGTCCACCTGCTGCAGCCTCTCCACGTCCTCCGGCAGCATCACACACACCCTTTGTGTTCCTCCCACGTTGTACCTGTGAGGCAAGCCACAAGCCCTGCTGGATGGGGGCATGTCCTCCCCTGGGTCCCACTCTGCAAACCCAACCCAGTTTGTCTCCTATTCTGCCTCTCCCTTCTCCTGGACTACTGACCTCACTGCAGGAAGTCCTTCCTGCCATCAACCTGGAGCCTCTCCAACTTCAGTGCCTCTGAGCCCTGTACTCTCTGCAGCAAACTGTGTGTTGCTCTCTCCTCATGAAGTGCCCTCATCTCCACTGGCAAACACTGGCAACCCACAACACTCACTCCCCATCTTCCTAAGGACAAACAGCACAGAGGACCGGCTGGGAAATGGCAGTGCTGTGTGCCTGGCAAGGGCTTCAGCAATCAGCAGGGCCAGAAGATTCTGTGTGTTCTCAGTTGGAGCAGGAAGGCCTTTACCTGAAAATGGGTCCGAGCTCCTGGAAGGTCTGATGCATCTCCAGGTGAAGGTTCTTGTAGCCCTGTTCCCTCCAGATCTGCAGCATCTTCAGCCACTTGTTTCCTGGACTCTGAGGTATGGCCTCAAAGGGCAGCACTGCCTTGGGGACTGGAGCTGCTCTGGTGCCCAGTAATCGTGGTCCTCGCAGGGACCTCCAGGGCCACACATCTGCCTTAGCCCTCAACGCCATTCCGTTGTTCCATCTACTCCTGTTCATCCCAAATCCTTTATCTCACTCGGGGACCTGCACTGGAAGAGGGATCACGTCATGGAAGAAATTGTCCCTGGACCTGCCTGAAAAACCCAGAGCAGAGGTCAGGGTTGGAACCCTCCAGCAGGAAATAGAAGAAGGAAACACTCTGGTTCCTAATCCCCCATCTCTGCAAGACAGATGGTATTAGGGTGCTGAGAGAACAAGTGGATCCTTGATTGGGGTGCTTGGGGGAAAAGTTTGGGGGGAAGAGACCTCTCCTCCTCCTCCAGGGATAAGAGGATCAAAACAAATGGGACTTTTATCTTATCAAAAGATGAGAGGGGGCCTTGGATTCTTTTAATAGAGTTTATTTTTGTACTGCAGGCTTAGTTCACTGGACAACTGATCCAAAAGTACAGAAAGGTTCACTTGTTACAAGTGATGAACCTAAATTGACATCATTGTCACCCAAAGTCCTTAGTTTATATAGGGTTTCTCTTGGTGTTGCACATTCTGTGGGTTTTGTCAAATGTATGTGAAATATACTCATCATGACATACAGTATCATACAGAATAGTACCACTGCCTTTAAAAAAAATAAAAATAAAAATAAAAATAAAAAAAACCCGTTCATCCCTCCTCTCCCAACCTCTGGCAACTACATATCTTTTTACTGTCTCCTTGGTTTTGCCTTTTTGAGAATGTCATATAGTTAAAATATAGTTTGTAACCTTAGATTGGCTTTTTTCACTTAGTAATATGCATTTAATGCTTCTTCATGTCTTTCAATGGCTTCTTCATGTCTTTCAATGGCTTGATTGGGTCCTTCTTTTTAGCAGCGAATAGCATCTTATTTTTTGGATAGTTTATCCACTCTCTTACTGAAGGTAATCTTGGTTTCTTACGAGTTTGGACAAGTATGGATAAAACTGCTATAAACTTGTGTGCAGGTTTTGGTGTGGATATTAGTTTTCAATTCATGTACATAGATACCAAGAAGCACACCTGCTAGATTGTAGGTAAGAAAATATTTAGTTTTGTTTTCCAGAATGTCTGTCCCATTTTGCATTCCCACCAGCAGTCCCTATTGCTCTACATCTTAAGTGGCATTTGGTGTTGTCAGCATTTTGGATTTTTTTTTTTTCTGTTCAAATAGGTTTGTAACTATATGTCATTGCTGTTTTAATTTGTAATTTTCTAATCACATATGATGTGGAAAATTTTTCATATGCTTATTTGTCATCTGTATATCATCTTTAATGAGATGTCTTTTCATATCTTTTGCCCATTTCTTATTTGGGTGTCCATTTTCCTATTGTTCAGTTTTAATAATTGGATATTTTAGCTAAAAGTCTTTTATCAGATATGTCTTTTCTGTACCTTTCTCCCAGTCTGTGGCTTCTCTGCTTGGTCTCTTGACAGCATCTTTTGCAGAACAAAAGTTTTTAATTTTTATGAAGTCCAGCTTATCAATTATTTCTTTCATGGTTTATGCCATTGGTGTTTTATTTTAAAGTCATCATCATACCCAAGGTTATCTAGGTTTTTCCTATGTCATCTTCTGGGAGTTTATAGCTTTGCATTTTATATTTAGGTCTACAATCCAGTTTCAGTTAATTTTTTGTGAAGGATATAAGATCTGTTTTTTGATTCTCTCTCTCTCTCTCTCTCTCTCTCTCTCTCTCTCTCTCTCTCTCCCTCTCTCTCCCCCTCTTTGCATGAGCATGTATTGTTTTTCCAGGCCATATGTTGAAAAGACCATCTTTTTTCTACTGAACTATATCTTCTCCTTTGTCAAAGATCAGTTGGCTGTATTTGTGTGGGTACATTTGAAAGCTTTCTATTCTGTGCTATTGATCTATTAGACTATATTTCACCAATACCACACTGTCTTTTTTACCATAGATTTATAGAAAGTCATGAAGTTGGGTAGTGTCAGTTCCCTGACTTTGTTCTTCTGTTTCAAAATTGTGTTGGATATTTTAGGTCTTTTTTTCTCTCCTCATAAACTTTAGAATTAGTTTGTTGATATTCACAATAATTTCCTAAAATTTTGACTGAGACTGTTTGGAATGTATGTACCAAGTTGGGGAAAACTGACATCTTGACAATATTGAGTCTTCCTATCCATGAGCCTGGAATATCTCTCCATTTACTTAGTTCTTTGATTTATTTAATCAGAGTTATGTAGTTTTCCTCACATAGATCTAGTCCACATTTTGTTAGATTTATACCTAAGCATTTCATTTTTGTGGGTATTAAGTAATTGTACTATGTTTTTAATTTCAAATGTCACTTTGTTGTTGATATATAGAAAAATGATTAGCTTTTGTATATTAACCTTGTATTTGTCTGACAACCTTGCTATAATCACTGATTAATTTCAGGAGGATTATTTATGCTGATCCTTTTGGATTTTTTACATAGACAATTATGTCTCCAGTGAGCAAAGTTTAATTTTTTCCTCCCAATCTATAAACCTTTCATTTCCTTTTCTTATTGCATTAGCTAGTATTTCCAGCATGATATTGAAAAGGAGTGGTACAAACAGCCTTCCATGCTTTGCTTCTGATCTTAGCAGGGAAGCTTCTAGCTTCTCATCATTATGTACAATATTAGCTGTAGGGTTTTTGTAGGTGTTCTTTATCAAATTAAAGAAGTTCTCCCTGTGTTTCTAGTTTACTGAGAGGTTTTATCATGAATGGGTGCTGGATTTTGTCAAATACTTTTGCTGCATCTATTGAGATGATCATGTGCTTTTTTTTCTTTAGCCCGTTAAAGTGGTGGATTACATTAATTGATTTCAAATGTTGAACTAGTCTTGCATACCTGGGACAAACCCAGCTTGGTTGTGGTGTATAATTCTTTTTATACATTGTTGGATTTTGATTTGTGAATACTTTTTTGAGGATTTTTGCATCAGTGTTCATGAAGGATATTGTTCTGTAGTTTTTTTCTTGTAATATCTTAGTCTGAGTTTGGTTGTGGAGTAGTTTGTCTTCATACAACAAGTTAGAAAGTATTCCCTCTGCTTCTATCTTCTGGAATAGATTGTAGGAGAATTGGTATACATTCCTTCTTAGATGTTTGATAGACCTTGCCTATGGACCTAGCTGGACCTGGTACTTATCTCTTTGGAAAGTTATTCATTATTGATTCGATATCTTAATAGATATAGGTCTAATCAGATTGACTATTTTTTCTTGTGTGGGTTTGGCAGATTGTGTCTTTCAAGCAATTGGTCGATTTCATCCAGGCTATCAAATTTGTGGGCTTATAGTTGTTCATAATACTCCTTTATTATCCTTTTTAGCATCTATGGAATCAGTAGTAATATCTCCACTTTCATTTCTGACATTAGTAAGTTGTGTGTTCTCTCTTTTCTCTTAGCCTGGCTAGAGGTTTATTAATTTTACTGATCCTCTCAAAAAAAAAGCTTTTTTTTTTTTTTTTTGAGTTGGAGTCTCACTCTGTCGCCCAGACCAGAGTGCAGTGGCCACTTCCGGCCACCGCAGCCTCAACCTGCTGGGCTCTGGCGTTTCTTCCGCCTCAGTCTTCCAAGCAGCTGGAATTACAGGCATGCGCTACCACGCCTGGCTGATTTTTTTATTTATTGTAGAGATGAGGTCTCACTGCCCAGGCGGGTCTCAAACCCATGGGCTCAGGCAATCCACTCACCTCAGCCTCCCAAAGGCGCAGGATTACAGGCTGAGCCACCGAGCCCAGCTTAAAAAACCGGCTTTTTAAAAACAAATTCTCTATTAATTTCTTGTTTTAATTTTATTGACTTCTCTAATTTTTATTATTTCTTTTCTTCTGCCTCCTTTGAGTATAATTTGTTCTTTTTTTCCTAAGGTAGAATCTGTAGTGCAAGTTTAGATTATTGATTTTAGATTTTTCTTCTTTTCTAATATGTGCATTTAATGCTGTAAATTTCCCCCAGAACACTGTTTTTTCTGTATCACAAATTTTGATAAGTTCTACTTTAATTTTGATTTCATTAAAAAATTTTTTTAACTTTCTCTTGAGATTTCTTCTTTGATTCATGTGTTATTTAAAAGTTTGGTCTTAGCCGGGTTCGGTGGCCCAGCCTATAATCCCGCGCCTTTGGGAGGCTGAGGTGAGTGGATTGCCTGAGCCCGCGGGTTCAAGACCCGCCTGGGCAGCGAGACTTCATCTCTACAGTAAATCAAAAAATCAGCCGGGCATGGTAGCACATGCCTGTAATTCCAGCTACTTGGAAGGCTGAGGCGGAAGGATTGCCGGAGCCCAGCAGGTTGAGGCTGCGGTGGCCGGGAGCAGCCGCTGCACTCCAGTCTGGGCGACAGAGTGAGACTCCAACTCAAAAAAAAATAAAAAAAAAACAAGTTTGATCTTTATCTCCAAGTATTTTTTAATTTATTTTTTAGCTATCTTTCTGTTGTTAATTCCTGGTTTAATTCCACTGTGGTTTGAGAGCATATATTATGTTATTGATATTCTTTTAAATTTGGTAAGGTATGTTTTATGACCCAGAATGAGATTAATATTCTTGAGAATGATGTATATTCTGCTGATTTTGGATAAAGTAATCTATCGATGTTCATTATATCCAGTTGATTGATGGTGTTGTTGAGTTCAACTATGTCCTTACAGATGTACTGTCTGCTAGATATGTCCATTTATGATAGAGAGGATGTTGGAGTCTACAACTATAATCTAGGAGTCATCTGTTTCTCCTTACAGTTCTATCAGTTTTTGCCTCATGTACTTTGAGGCATACTCATTAAAGATTGTTATGTCTTTTAGGAGAACTGATTTTTTTTATCATTATGCAATGTTTCTCTTTAGCCTTGACAATTTTTCTTGCTCTGAAGACACCTGTCTAAAATTAATATAGCTACTCCAGCTTTCTTTCTATTTTTGTTAGCATGGTATATCATTCTCCATTCCTTTACTTTTAATCTATGTATGTCCTTGTATTTAAAGTAGGTTTCTTCAGTAGTTTCTCTTGTCCTTGCCAGCTCTGGCAAGTCTCCCTTTCTTCTCTTCTTTCTCTAATAAACACTGTTTTAAAATAAAAATAGGCTGGACTCGGTGACTCAGCCTGTAAGCTCAACACTTTGGGAGGCCAAGGCGAGTGGATTGCCTGAGCCTGAGGGTTTGAGACCCACCTGAGCAACTTGGCGAGACCTTGTCTCTACAATAAATCAAAAACTAGCCGGCTGTGGTAGCGCACACCTGTAGTTCTGGCTACTTGGAAGGCTGAGGCGGAAGGATCGCCTGCACCCAGCAGGTCAAGACTGCGGTGACCGTGAGCATGCCACTGCACTTCAGTCTGGGCGATGGAGTGCGACTCCAACTCAAAAAAAAAAACAACTTAATAAATAAGTAAATAAACTGAGTTTCTTCTAGACAAAGCATGTGGCTCCTCTTTTCTGATTCACTAAGTCTGTCTTTTAATTAGTGTATTTAGACCATTGATGTTTAAAGTGATTATCGATAGAGTTGCATTAATTACTGTTTTCTATTCACTATGTTCTTTGTTCTCATTTTTGTTTTCCCTCTTTTTCTGCTTTCTGTGATTTTAAGTATTTTCTCTTTTTTCTTAACATAACAGTTATACTTTTTATTGTCTGCTTTTTTTTAGTGTTTTGCCTAGAGTTTGCAATATACCTTTACAGCTAATCTAAGACCACTTTCAAATAACATTATATGACTTCAGAGGTAGTGCAAGTACATTATAATAAAAAAAATTCTTAATTTTGCCCACTCATCCTTTCTATCATTGCTATAATTCGTCTCACTTATACATAGGCTATGATCATCAAATATATTGCTGCTTTTGTGATTTTGAACAAACTGTTAGATCAATAAAGATTAAGAAAAATGAAAAGTTTTATTTTTCCTTCACTCACTTCTTTTATGATGCTCTTTCTTTCTTTGTGTAGTTCAGAGATTCTGAACTATATTATTTTCCTTCTCTCTGAAGAACTTAAAAAAAAATTTCTGGCAATGCAGATTTATTGAAAACACATTCCATCCATTTTTGTTTTATGAGAAAGTAGTAATTTCTCCTTCACTTTTAGAGGATAATTTCACAAGATGCAGAGTTCTAGGTTGGTGGGGTTTTTCTTTCTGCACTTTAATTGTATCACTCCATGCTCTTCTTGTTTACATGATTTCTCAGGGGAAGTTAGATGTAATTCTTACCTTTGATCCTGTATAGACAAGGTTTTTTTTCTTCTGGATTTTTTTCTGGGGCTTTTTGTTCGTTTGTTTGTTCGTTCATTTTTGTTTTAATTTCTCTGGTTTCTTTTTCTTCGTGTTTCATTTTCTGAAGTTTGAATATAATATGCTCCGGTACAGGTTTGTTTGTTTTGCTTTTTGCATTTATTCTGCTTGGTGTTTTCTGAGCGTCTGAATCTGTGGTTTGGTTTCTGACATTAATCATCACTGATTCAAATATTTCTACTGTTTCTCTCTTCTCCTTCTGATGTCCCCATTATGCATATGTTGCGTTATTTGTTTTTGTTTCATAGTCCTTGAATTCTGTTCCATTTACTTTAATCATTTTTATCTTGACTTTCAGTATCCAGTTTCTATTGACATGTCCTCAAGCTCAGACATTCTTTCCTCTGTCATGTTCAGTCTATTAATAAGTCCATCAAAGGGATCCTTCATTTCTGTGACAGTGCGTTTGATCTGTAGCATTTCTTTTTTACTCACTCTTAGAGTTTTCATCTATGCTTACACTGTCCATCTGTTCTTGCATGCTGTCTTACTTTTTCCATTAGATTTCTTAGCATATTAATCATAGTTGTTTAAAATTCCAGTCTTTTAATATGTCTTGTAAATTTTTGTTGAAAGCCAGACATAATACACTGTGTTTAAGGAACTGCTGAAAATAAGGCGTTTAGTGATTTGGTAATATGGTGTGGGCTGGGGGTAGGGAAGTGTTCTATTGTATTGTGAGAATGTCTGAGACTTAGTGAGCCTGTGTCCCCATGTTGTGAACATCACAAGTTCTCAGAGTTTTCTCCATTTAACTGGGACAGGATGACTCTCAAGCACTGAAGTTGTGTATTTCCCTTCCCACACATGGCAGCCTACAGTCTAGAGGGGCTGGGATTGAGTGTTTCCCTTTTTTCAGGTAGATTCAGCTCTCATCAAACCCAGTAGCCCAGGCTCTGATAAATATAGTTTCTCCTGAGGGCTGGCCCTGTCACTATCCCCATTTCATTTTTAGTGGAAAAACTGAGGCCCAAGATGTGCTGTCACCTGCCTAGTGCCCTTCAGTGATTAGAGCTACCCCCTCCCCAAGCCTTTGCTCCTCATGACTCTTTAGACATGACCTCATGCCCATGACCTTATGCCCCAGTGGCCCCAGCCTGAGCTCCAGGGAGGACGTAGCCCTTCTGCTGTCTCACAACATCTTCCAAGTGGCTGTGGCCTTTTCTTGTTTCATTTCAAAGATCCGTAAAGCCTGAGTTCTGCTCAGAATGCCTCAGACCCATCAGCAGACTGTGATGTGTGATGTTTACTTGTGAGCGTCTGCCCCTGCTGTCCTTGGGTAGAATGATGCTGCTGGCATTCCAGTGTGTCCTTGAAGTGGTGATGCAGTCATCCCAGGCACACTGGACATTCTTCCTGCCCGTCCCTGCCTGTGTGCCACCCTCCCTTCTCCCACCCTCTTGTTCCATCCTAGTCTGTTCTTGGGAGTTTCTCGGCTTATGGTCATGTGCCATCATTTCACATTCTTACTCAACCCACCCACAAGGAGGCTAGGGCTATGAGTCAGACCCCAGCAGACCTCTCCTGTCCAGAGAAAACTGCAAGGTATGACTAGGGCATGGAGGTGCCAGTATCAGAGACCTGGACTTGCTCCGGTCTCTGTGACTTCCCAGATCCCCTGACCTTGAAACCTTGAAGCAAGTCCCAGAAATCTCTTCTTGCAATCTCTCCTCAGTCATATTACCATACTAATGAAGCAATAAGGTGGGGTTCCAAAGGCCCCCACTCCACATTTCACCACCATGCCTTACTTCCTGACCTATAGGTCTGGTGGTTCCCCTCCAGCCCCCACCCAGAATCTGCCTCCTGGAGAGGAAATGGTCTGGCAAGTTTGACCTAACTCAGAGCTGCAGGGTGGGGGCCTAGCCACTCCCTAGAGGAAGCAGAGAGAGGCAGACAGAGAGCACTCTGGGCTGCACAAGAGCCTCACATTTATGTTCTCCTTTCCCTGGGTGAGGATGTATCACAACAGCCTGGAAAAGAGCACAGTGTTGAGGCAACACAGAGCAAGGCCAAGGTGAGCTCTTCTAGAATATAGTTACTATCCCCAAGGTCCACTATGAAAGAAAAGAGATCCGCAATGACTCAGTCCTCAGCAGTGTTCTGATCAATAGGCATCAGCCTCCCCAATCCCTGCTACTTGGGACAGCAGAGGAGTGAGTAAATGGTTGTGAGGACAAAGAGGAAGTTAGGACTGTCCAAGGCGTTCCTGAGGACAGTCCCGACCCCTTGCAGAATCTGCAAGAAGGTTTCTAATCTACTTTGCATTTGTTTTTTCCTTTGCTTGTCTGCTGTGAGCTCTGCCATATCTTCCTCTTTGTTCTCATGTGGAGCATGTTGTAGTCAATAGTCATCTTCCCTGCTGGACCAAGAATGTGGCCTGGCCTACCCCACAGGAGTGACTTAGGGTCCACACTCAGTCAGTGTCTCTGAAAGAACATTGACCACAAACAACCTTCGTGTACAGACACCACCTACTCCAGTATCCCACTCCACTCCCCTCCCCTTTATGTTTTTGGATGCCATGGAGATTGCAGGAGCATGTGTAGGAGCTAAGAGCATTCTTCTATTTCTGTGACTTCGCCGTCTCAAATTCGTCCTCAGGATCATCTCCTTCCCTTTACTTGTTTCAAACTTGGGTTGGCTTCAGGCTGGCAGCCAGCAATGGGAAGTGTGTGCTTTATGGGTGCGTGAGGGCAAGGGCAGTAGATGTGAATGTGTGTGCATATGTGTGCACTACATGCATGAGTGTGTACATATGTAGTATGTGTGTGAGTTGTGTGTGTCTTTTCCCCTCCTATGTCTCTCCCTTTGCCTCTAGGCAAAGGTTCCCAGGCAAGGAAAGAGGTCAGCATGTGAACAGATATAAACGATTTTACTTAAAAGCTGAATGAACACTTCTAAGCCAAACAGGTTCTCAGAACTGTGGAGGTCTCTGCTGCAGTTCTCAAAATCTGGCTTGATGTGTCTCTATTCTATGTGGTCACGTGATAATACTCCAAATGCCTGAGGACTCCTGCATTCATCTCCATCTTTTGCTTCTCTGATTGCTCTCTCCCTCAAGGCAGTCTATGGACCAGGTTGCAAAAGGAACACATGCTGACTTTCCTTCCCTAGGAACTTTATCTTCTCCACTGAAAATAGTCTCCAGTCCTAAGTTTAGACATACTGTTGTTTCCTTTTGGGTAGTATTTGTCTAGAATTTTATTTTCCATCCTATAACTTTCAACCTTTCTGTAAGTTGTGTTTTAGATGTTTCTCATTTAAACATCTTGTAGCCATATTTTGTTGTTGTTGTTTTATCTAGTCCGACAATCTGTTTTTTAACTTTCAGTCCACTTATATTTATTGTGATAATTGATGTATATGGATGGTTTTCACCTTACTTTCTGTTTTCAGTTTATCTCAAGCTATCTATTTTTTAATTCCATTTTCCTTTATTTCCTACTCTAAAAGATATATACTTCATTTTCTTTTCTATTATTTTAGTGGTTACCTTAGATATTTTAATGTACACTTTGTAATTTAAAGAATAAAATTATTCAGCATCTTCCCATAAAAAAAAAATTATACACTGGGCACAATGGCTTATGCCTGTAATTCCAGCACTTTGGGAGGCCAAGGTAGGAGGGCCACTTGCGCCCAGGAGTTTGAGACCTGCCTGGGTAGCACAGCAAGACCCTGTCTCTACAAAAAAAATTAAATTAGCCAGGTGTGATGGCACATACCTGTAATCTCAACTACTCAGAAGGCTGAGATGGGAGGATAACCTGATGGAGGCTGAGGTTGTGATGAGTCGTGATCATGCCACTGCACTCCAGTATGGGTGACAGAGTGAGAGCCCAGCTTAAAAAAAAAAAAACTATAGAAGCTGTAGAGCTCTTTAACTCTTGTCACCCTCTGTTAACTCGTATGCTGTTATTTTCCAGTATTAAAGTTCTGTTTTGTTTTTACTTTTCTTAAACACCATACACTAGATGTGTGTTGTTATTGTGTTAGACTTCATGTTTGTTTCCATTTATTTACATGTTTCTTTTGCTCAACATTTATCTCTACACTGAAAATTTTCACTAGTTAAATCTCATTCTTCTTAGAGGTTATTTTTTTAATTGTTTATAAGGTTTTGTTGGTATAGATCTCTTCCAGATTTCTAGGCTAAAAATGACCTTATTTTAACTGAAGACTTCAAAGATAATTGTGTTAAGTATTTATTTTCAGTTAGGCAAGCTTTCATTTTAGCATTTTGAAGACGTAAAAGGTACACATATCCTCTTCTTCCCAGGCTGCATTTTCAATGTGCCTTGCAATTTATGCCATCATGTGTCTGAGTTTCAGCCAGTGGAACTGGAGCGAAAGTTATTTGTTCCATTTCTGGTCCTGGCCCAAAATAACTTCCCACAGCCAGCACGTTCTTTCCCTTCCCACCACCCTTGGATGTTGCATGTTGAAAATATTGGTTGAAGGTAAGCGACTTACTGATTCAGAATCCTAGTTTTAGAGTGTACATGAGAAATACACTTTTTTCATGTGGGGAGTCATCACATATCTGTGGGTGTTTTGTTACAGCAGTATGTGCTGACACCTTAGCCCACTGTCATCTGGCTTCCGCTGCTGGTATTGAAACATTGGCAATCAGTCAAACTGCTATCCTTTTATATGTGATCCCTCTGGATACTTTTGGGAGCTCTGAAAGCCTGTTTATTGTTCCACGGTTGCAATTAAGCAATTTTCTGCTTTTGCAGCATCAGTAATAATTAGCTTTTAAACTTTATCTTTCACCATTAAGTGACCTTATTCACTTATCATAGCATTTTTACAAGACAACAATTTTGCAGATCTCTTCTATTGTGTAGTAAGAAATACAGCAAAATGAAATACTATCCTGCTTCCCTGGTGCCAAATCTGAATTAGTCAGTGTTCTTCAGAGAGACAGAACCATTCTGCTATGTATGTTGATATACAGGAGAGGATTTAGTAAGGGAGTTGGCTCATGCAATTATGGTGACTGTGAAGTCCCATGACAGACTGTCTACAAACTAGAGACTCAGGTACGCTGGGCACATGGCTCAGGCTAAAAACCCCAGAACCCGGGGGCTGCTGGTATAACTTCTTGAGTCCAAAACCAGTGAGCCTGGAGTTCTTTTTCAATATTTTATTTTATTTTAGACTTTTGGGGTACATGTGAGGATTTTAAAAATCCTAAAATGTTTAGGATTTTAGACTTTAGGGATTTCACATTCACATAAGCAAATTTTCTGCATAAGCAGATTGTGCACAGGAGAGGTTTGGGCTTCTAGTGGGCCCTCTGTCCCCCAGGAGTGGACCTGGTACCCAGTGTGTGGTCATATGCCCCTTATGCCTCCTCACTCCCTCCCTCCTTTATCAGTGCCCAATGTCTGTTGTTCCCACCTTTGTGCTCATGTGACCAGTGATCCAGGCCTGCTTATGTGTTAGAATATGTGGGATTCAGTTCTTTGGTTCTGTGGTAGGTAGTATAATGGTCTGATCCTGGAGTTCTGATGTCCAAGGCAGCTGGAGAAAAGTCTCTCTCAGAGAGAAAGACCAATTCACCATTTGTATTTGTTCTCTCCTGGCTTTCAGCTAAGTGGCTGTTGCCTGCCAAAATTGAGGGCAGATCTTCCCCACCTAGTCCACTCAGACGTACACACTAATCTCTTTTCACCCCTTGTCAACTTGGTATTCATATGCATCTTCCTAAGACATACTCAATTTCCAAATAAAGTTCCACCTAACACAGCACAGTATCCTGTGACTGAAATTTTTAGGATTTTAGATTTTAGGGATTTTGATCATTAGGGATTTCCACATTCACATGGCATCTGATCTTGTGTCTTTTGGGATTATGTTCCAAGTCCATGCTGACTGATTCCCTGTCTGCGGGGGACCAGCCCCTGCAAAGAGAATTAGGAGGTCCCTTGGAAGATGTGGCAGCGTCGGCGAATATTCTGGGAGAATAGAAGGGAAGAAAGAGACTGGACTCTGTCTAGTGCAGAAGCCGTTTATTGGGAACAAACATGAGTCTTTTATCCCAAATTTTCACATGTCAAATCACAAGACTTTCCCGTGGGCACAAAGCCAGGTAGGTGAGGGGCATCCCCCACCCACCAGGCGTTTCCTTAGAAATGAGGAAGGGCAACCCCAATCAAATCACAAGAGTTTTACATGAACACAAAGCCAGGTGGGTGGAGGGCATCCTCACCCACCAGGCGTTTTCCTT
>NW_007260300.1:70366-71105 GCF_000164805.1 Carlito syrichta
GCCCAGCCCAAAATGGACGCTGGCCCCTTAGGAATGTGGCCCAGCCCAAAGTTCGTGCTGGGCCATTTCTGGTAACCCTAGATAACCATCTCATGCTGGAAACAGCTCTCTAAATATATATACTAACTCTACAAATATATTTTTAAGTCTTATAAAGAAGCTTGTATCACATATAAGGCTCCCAAATGTGATCTGAGTTTGAACTGTGTTAAGTTTAAAGCTGAAACCGCAGTCTGTGAGAAGCGGGAACAATGGATCCCTAGAGTCAGCCATGCCTGTCATATTCTCAGAACTTCATGCTTAGATCGTTAAAATCCCTACCAGTGGGTAATGCTAAACAACAAGGAAAAGAGGAGGGAATGGGCCTTCAGCTCCTGAACCAGCCTGGTGGTCTCAGGGTCCGCAGCCTGCCTGGATCCCTAATGCTCAGGCAGGCCTCCACAGCTGGCTCCCAACACCTGTCCAGATCCTCCCTTGTTTTGTTTTTGCCAGTCCAGATATGCACTTTTGTATGTTTTTGAGTATTTATAGTTGCTAGAAATGCAAAGATTTTCAGGTTTTCTGCTCCATAACTTTCTAGAACCTGAAGACATTCACTGGAGCTTTTTAAGTTTAGCATCATGCCTGGTAGCTCTCTGTGGCGACAGTTGTGAAAGACAGGGTTGATTCTGTGTAGCCTCCTGCTAACTGTTGAGGTGAAACTTCACTCTGTTTATAAAATTATTCCAGCTTTCTTGCA
>NW_007260300.1:71125-114010 GCF_000164805.1 Carlito syrichta
ATTGCTGGTTGTTGTTTTTCTGTACTTTGTAGACTATTGGGAAATAGTGGCATTGACTATCAACATTTAAAATGGCCAAGTCACCCAACACATAATTACTGGAAATTTTCTATGTGTCAGGGACTGTCCTATATGCTACTGAAAAGAAAAGTCCCTGCCCTCGGGGTGACTATGTTCTATAAGTTTAAACTATAGAAATATGTGCTAACATATTTATTTTAATAATTTTGATAATGTCAAAGTAGTCAAAACATAATTGCCTTGCAATAAAAGGAGGACTAAGTTATGGTGCACCCATTCAGTAGAACAGTAGCCATCAGTAAAAACTATGTGATATATCTATAAGTACTAATCAAGAATGCTGCTCACCATGCATTAAGCAAAAAGGTAAGTCATAGAATTATATCAGTATGTATATACACTCACATGTTCTTGCAAACACACCCTCCATACATACAACAATGTGTATGAACCAGTATTCTAGTAGACTTTGAGCAGGACATCAATAATAAAGAGAAAAGTATTAAAAGCCTCTAGAATACAAAGACGACCCATAAGTTTGTCTTGACAGCACCATTAATAATCAGAAGATGAAATAGTGATATACAATCAAATTATATATATCATGTGTACAAGGAAAATTTACTGTAAACACAGAAAAAAATCCAGTTACATGTCCATTCAAGAACACAGGTGAAATGAAATATTTTCTTTTTCTTTTTCTTTTTTTTTCTTTTTTTGAGTTGGAGTCTTACTCTCTCACCCTGGCTGGAGGGCAGTGGCACACTCCCAGCCACTGCAGCCTCGACCTGCTGGGTTCAGGTGATCCACCTACCTTAGCCTTCCAAGTAGCTGGAACTACAGGCATGCGCCATCATGCCCGGCTAATTTTTTGATTTATTGTAGAGATGAGGTCTCGCCAAGTTGCCCAGGCTGATCGCAAACCAGCAGGCTCTGGCAATCCTCACACCTCAGCCTCCCAAGGTGCTGGGCTTATAGACGTGAGCCATCACGACTGGCCAAAATGAAATATTTTCAAACAGTGAATGACAAAATCAGTTCACTGATTACTAATCACCAAAAGAACTATTCATAATTGTACTTTGGAAGACTGAGGCAGGAGGATTGCTTGAGCCTAGGAGTTTGAGACTGCCCTAGGCAACACAGTGAGATCTCGTCTCTACAAAACATCAAAAAATTAGCTGAATTTGGAGGTACACACTTGCAGTCCAGCTACTGAGGAGGCTGAGGAAGGAGATTGCCTGAGATCAGGCAGTCAAGGCTGTGGTGAGCCACGATTGTGCCACTGCGCTCCAGGCTGGGAGACAGAGTGAGAACTCCCAACTCAAAAAAAAAGAAAAGAAAAAAGGAGAGTGATCTGATACAGATGTAAGATGAGGAATATAAACATTTGAGTATGAGTTCAGGAATTGATACAGTGATGCTGATAAATTTAATGAATAATTGACTATGGAGAAACCAATAACACAAATACTCCAAAGTAAGAAGCCCTCAATACTTAGCTTTGAAATACTTAGAACATCCCAGAGACAATTCCTTTTTGTTGTGCCTTAGTCAGTATTCCGAACCAGACATTTGCTCTAAGTCCTTTTTAGCTTGGCATATGGCCAATGATACCGGTCCTTTAATTCACAATGTGGATTCACAGCACCATAGACACCAGTGCTCCATCAGCGTGAGACCCTTAAGGTGAGTCCAGCAATGGGCACAGCTTGTCAGGGAAGAGCCACAGGCCTGCATCGTAGGTGTAGTTGTGTGAGCTTGAACAATGGTTTAATCTCTTCTGGCCCTTGGGAATTTTTTTTTTTAATCTGCAAAATAATACTGACAGAATGGTAACATTACTATAATTATATAAAATAATATTAGTAATATTATTGCGCTCTTATACTCTGGACATTGTTACACACCTTATATAAATCATATATAAGGGAGACTATAAGGTAGAATTATTATCATTCTTATTTTATTGGCAAGCAAACGGAGGCCCAGGAATATCAGGACCTTTGTCCAGGATATAGAACTTTTAAGTGGTGCAGTGGGGTCTGTCCCTCCTCCCTCCCCAAGCGGGGAGATGGCTACTGCCAGATGGGCAGCAGAATTTGAAGAAGTGTCCTGAGCAGGAGCCCTGGGGAGCTGTCTATGAGGCGAACACTCCAGGGACTGACTCTGGCCATGTGTCTGGCATTCCCTCTACCTTTCAGCAGCCTGGGGAACACCAAGCCTTTCAGTCCTGACCTGACAAAGTTTGGGTCAGATGAGTCCTCTGATTTCCAGATCTCTAGATCTCTGCTGCCTCCACCTCAGGTATGGGCAGCTCTACACCTTAGGGACTGTGAGCCTGAAGGTGGGCTTCATGGGACAGGAAGCACCACGCGAGGCCACGTGCACTCACATGATGAAACCTGTAGTGAACCTTGGGAAAGCTGAGCAGCTGCTGTGACTAGCAGTCTCTACACAAAATTGTTAACAGAGTGTGGGAAAAGACCCAAATTAAAAGTGCGACACCATGCATAGACACTGAGCACATCAGCTGAAATAAGAAGCATCCAGGTGCCTCCTCTGAGACTTCCCCCAGGAAATTGGGGGAGGGGGAGTGTCAACAAGGCCTCTTTCCCAAAGGCCTGCACAAAATTGTACCAGCCAGCCCCAGGGACCGCTGGGCTTACAAGTGTAAGTGATGCGGTGTTAACCCGGCAGAACATGGACCACTATCAGCAACGTATGCTATCTGAGGAGCCCTTCCAGGTGCTGCTGTAGCATCTGACAGCTGATGGAGTTGCTGGTGAGTCTAGGCAAGGTTCTTTGCTCAGGTGACAAACATTTATAGCCCTGCCTCTTTCCAACAGTGCCCGATAAAACTTCATTTTATTGCTAGAATAAAATTCTTATCCACTTTTCATAAAAGACTATAGTCCCTTGAGGAGATAATGCAGGAAAGCACCTACTATGTGGCTCATTACCTAGAATTCTCAGTCTCTCCTTATGGTGACAGGAGGAAGAGCAGCCGGCGCGGAAGCCTTGCACTATCTGGAAGGCCCAGTCCTGCACCAGCAGGGCACCATCAGCACACCACTCCTGAAACAAGACCCTGGAGCAAGTTTAAGCTTCCTTGTGGTAGATGTTCTTGGGGAAAGACTTGAAAGTGAGGACATTGGTCTGGACCCTGCCAGAGGGATGCAACTGGAATTTGCCTCGTCACCATGGAAGATTCCAGAAGGAGCATAGTGGATCCCTGTAACAGGAGGGTAAAAGCTTTTGTGCATCAGGTATCAGCTTGGGAGCAGCAAGTCTCAACCATGGGAAGCCACATGTGCAAGGGAACTTGGGATTCCAGAACAGTACTGACCAGGCACTGACCTCAGCCTAGGAAAACAGGATATTCCCCACTCCAGGATATGACCCATATGGTAGGACAAGAAGGGTGTGTCCCCAGCAGGCCAACATTCAGGGACACTTCATGCTCTCGGCCTAGGCTGGGCATGGCAACAAGTCTATATAGGAGATCTCTGGGTCAGCCATCTCTCCTGGTCACAATGTTAGCCTCATCTCTGTCTGCATCGGGTTAGGTCTCAGCCAGAGACCTGCCCTATCCTAGAGCCCAGGGATCTGGTGCCCACAAACTTTGACTCAGAATCTAGTTGCAACAAAAAAAAACTAAAAATACTGAAAAAAAAATCATTCACACCTCCACATCAGGAATTTGCATTGAGAATGTCTTTCCTAGGCAATGTGTTTTTATTGAGTTATTTAATAAACATGTGAATAACTCACACTATGCACCAGAACCAGCTGTGCACACTTTGAAAACACTGACTTGTCTGGCCCCCTTAACACCCTCCTAGGCAGGTACTGTTGTATTATCTTCATTTTAAGGAAGGGTGCTAGGGCACAGAGGTTAAGTAACTTGCCCAGGTCACAAAGGCAGTGATGGGGCAGGTGGAGGGATTCAGCCAGGGAGACTCAGCATGCCTGTCCCCTGGCCACAGGAGAGAATGTCCTGCCTCTGTCCCAGACTAGGAGAAGAGGTGCTTCTCAGGGCTGAGAAAAACCAGAGGCCAGCCAAGACAAGAGGGCCAGCAAGAGGGAGGAGCCCGTTGGGCAGGGAAACATGGGAGACAGACACAATGGAGAGCAGGGAATGCAAACCCCACGTGGGAACAAGAATATGCCTCCTGTTAATTAACACCTTGAGGATAAGAGAGGAGAGGAGATTTGCATTTCCCCAGCTCAACCTCCCAGCCCTGCCACAAGCTCTGGACCTGCTCAGGCCCTCCTCTGAGACTTCCTTCACTATTCTGTTCCCCTCCCCCACCCCCCACTCACTCTCTGCTTGTCGATCTCCCTCCACAACTCCAGAACCGACCTTTCCATCAGGCACAGGAGACATGGAATCCAGACATCACGATACCTTAGGGGTCTAGGAAAATGTTTTAATTATTAAAAAATCAGGAAAAACGGGCTGGGTGTGGTGGCTCATGCCTGTAATCTCAGTACTTTGGGAGACCAAGGCAAGAGGATTCTTGAGCTTAGAAGTTCGAGACCAGCCTGGGCAACATAGCAAGACTTTGTCTCCACAAAAAAATTCCCAAAATTAGCCAGGTGTGGTGGCACACACTTGTAATACCAGTTACTCAAGAGGCTGAGGGGGAAGGATCGCCTGAGCCCAGGAAGTTGAGGCTGTGGTGAGCTGTGATCATGCCACTGCACTCCAGCCTGGGTTATAGAATGAGACCTCAACTCAAAAAAAAAATCAGGAAAAATGAATATAGTAATAATGAATATACATAATAATGAATCCATATATGAGCAAAATCATTTGTATATTAATGCAGTCATAGCATATATTTTTATACTTTTGTTTATGGAGAAAGGAACCCATAAAGCGTGCTTTGGTCCAGTGAAAGTCATCATGAGGGCTTGAGCAGCATCAGATCCAGGCTTAGGGTGTTCAAAGGTCAACCCTTACCACTAGTCACTGCAGTGGGACATTTGCATAGGTTTAATGTCAGATTTCCTGATTCTGCAGCAGTGGGGCAATGTCCCATTCACTTGGAAGG
Source organism: Carlito syrichta (assembly GCF_000164805.1). Lineage (NCBI taxonomy): Eukaryota > Metazoa > Chordata > Mammalia > Primates > Tarsiidae > Carlito > Carlito syrichta. Next base: position 76,207 of record NW_007260300.1, read on the forward strand.
AGAGAGAGAGAAACTGAAAAACAACTCAGTGAAAACCATAAGCACTTTTGTTTATATCCTTAGAATAGAGAAAGGTTGGAAAACTATAAATTTAAATTTTTCAAAAGAAAAAGCATTCACATAAGAAACATTAACCAGACTGGGAGTAGTGGCTGAAGCCTGTAATCCCAGCATTTTGGGAGGCCAAGGTGAATGGATTGCTTGAGTTCAGAGATTCTAGACCAGCCTGGGCAACTTGGCAAGACCTCATCTCTACAATAAATCAAAAACAAAAATTAGCTGGGCGTGGTAGCATGCACCTGTAGTTCCAGCTTCTTGGAAGGCTGAGGCAGAAGGATCACCTGAGCCCAGCAAGTTGTGGTTGCAGTGCCTGGGCAACAGAGTGAGACTCCAATAAAAAAAAAAAAAAAAAAAAAAAAAAAAAGAAAGTAACAGAAGATAAAAGATAAAGATGGCCATGATAAACTACTGTATTTGTAATATGTGTAACAAGCAAAAAACTTATCTCCCAAATATATAAAGACCCACAAATCATTGGGAAATAAAAACATCCCAACATGCCCAACATAAAAAAACAAGGCCATGAGTAGGCAGTTCACAGAAAGAAAATGCACGAGGCCACCAAATAGGTGAAAAGCAGTTCATCTTGGGAATATTCAGGGAAGCATTTTTAGACAGCAATGAGATACCACCCCTGCCCCGGCTCACATTTTAGGTGCAAAAATGTAACCACCTGATAAATGTCATTTTGTGCAAGGGCATGGGGAACTGATGCGATCTTTTAGGAGGGCAATTTGTCAGTGTGAACCAAAATTTTAAACATGTGGGCATTTCTCTTATTACAGAGATTTCACTTTTTGAAATCTGTTTGACTGAAACATTTTGATTTGGGGACAAAGACGTGTGTAAAAGGTATACACAGCTGTCATAACAAAAAGTTGAAATCTACTTAAATATCCACCGGAAGGGAACTAGTTAAGTCTTGGCTTCTGAAATATCAAGCAATTGTTAGAAAAAACAGCTATATCTATAGGTTTGGACATTGTAGCACCCAAAGACATGTTCATTTTTTAAATCAAGTGTTGGGAGTCGGCCACGGAGGCCCACTGAGCGTTAGGGATCAGGGAGGGCCGTGGACCCCGAGACCGCTAGGACGTGTTCGGGAGCCGTAGACCCCATTTTCCTCCCCCTTTTGCCATGCAGCACAAAAGCAACCTAAAGGAACTCTGCTGGCCTAAGCTGAAGGCTCTGTGACTTGTGACAGGCATAGCTCACTCTAGAAACCCATTGTTCCTGTTTCCCATAAACTGTGGTTTCGGCTTAGGTATTAGATATAATTCAAATTCAGGTCACATTTGGGAGCCTTTTATACGGTACAAGCTTCTTTATAAGATTTAAAAGAATATTTGTAGAATTAGTATATACTTAGGGAGAGCTGTTTTCAGCTTTTCAATGGTGTAGATGATTATCAAGAGTGGCCCAGCACAGAGTTTGGGCTGGGCCACATTCCTGAGAGCCCAGCACATACTTTGGACTGGGCTGCATTCTTTTAGGCCGGCTTTAGCTACAGTTAGTGTAAGGTCTTTTTTCTACCTATTATAGAAATTGAATTTATTTTATTCATAGAAGGTATTATAGAATAGGTCATGCTACGAATCATGTTAGTTCAAACATAATCAATCATAATATTTTTAGGTTTATTAAGAATATAGTTAACTTTAGAAATTTCATTGTCTCCATTTTCTACTATTGAAGTTTTGACCTTAGTACATTTACAGTTTATATTTAGGTTTTAGAAGCTTTGCTGCTGCTAAACAGCTTTATATATTAGAATTAAGAATTGGAAAACTTTCAGAGAAATTAGGATAGATACATAGGACTTTAGAATAGCCATTTTGTTAAGAGATTGTGGTCTATTGTTCCAAAAGGTGGCCCACCGTGGACCTTGGACTGGGCCACATCCTGTAGGGCCCAGTGTAATCTTTGGACTGGGCCACATTCTTTAGGAATTGGCTTAAGCTATAATTAAGAGCTTCCGTAGCATTGTGTAAGTAGTGTTAGCATAGAATAGAAAGGTAATAAAGTTTAAGATAGTCATCATGGGTTTTATGTGAGCTCTAGAAGTTATTGATTATCAGAGCATCATTAGGCTAGTAAGGATTGTTACACTGTTTTTGAAGAACATTAGCAAAGGGAACAATAAGACAATCTTGGGGTTTGTTCCTCCTCACACCTAAGCATCTGGTGGGTGGGGGATGCCCCCCTGCACCTGGCTTTGTGTTCACATGAAAGACTTGTGAGACTGCCTGTGAAAATTTTGGGGATAAATACCAGCTGTAACTTTCAATAAACGACTTCTGCTCATTTCATTGAACAGTTGTCCACTTCCTTTCTTTCGCCTTCTCTTTCTTTCTTTTAATATCTGTCCCTACAGGTTCGCTGACGCCACCACATCTTCCAAGGGATTCCCCAAAATTTGCAGGGGCCGGCCCCCCGCAATCAAGGAACATCACAACTCCATTGATTCCATGATTAAAATATGGATGGATGGATGGATGGATGGATGGATGGATGGATGGATGGATGGAAGTATGTGGCATGTAGAAGGGGGTTGGAGTCGATCTGATTTACACCAGTCCTCTGTGCCCAGTCTGCACACCCACCCACTCACCTTTTGGGCAGGAAGTACTAGGACAAAAAGAGCCTGAGCATGAATTTCACTTTTTATCTTTTAGATATTTCTCTCTTGCTTGATTTAAAAAATAATAATAGTACTCTATAGTATTTCTTTATAATTAGCCCGGGGGGTGGGCAATATCTTAAAGAACCCATATACTTTCATGCAGTGGATGGCAGTCGCTCCTGAGTGAGGGATCTCCATTCTGGAATAGTAGCCATTCCCAATGGCTATATCAGGCTCTAGAATATTGTAGCTGTAACGGTTGTTTTCACCTCTCTTAAAATAGGATTAAAATGGGTTGAAGTTGACTCTCCTCTTACTGTAATTACATCAGCCACTTACTCCTCTGTGAGGGAGTTGGGGGGAGAGCCCTGCCTGGATGGGTGCAGAGGGTCCCAGGGAAGCCCTCAGTCCCCAGATCAGCTGTCTGGCTGCTTTGGTCCATCAGGAATCTTTTGTGGAGACTCAGGATGCATAAGCTTGTGCCAGGCACTTTATTTCCAGCATCTCGTGAATCCTCACCATCTCAGACCCCTCCCTCTTTGGCCTGGCCTGGCCAGAAGAAGCCAGGAGATCATGGCATCGCCTTGGCAATGGGGTCTTTAGGCAACATGGACCCAAGTGAACTATGTCGTGGAATGTGCTGCTGCTGAGAAGGCTGCTGGAGCAACCAGTCCTTTTCAGGCGTTACCTGGCTTTGGTTTCATTTGAATGTGTCCAAACATGCATCTTCCTCAGACTTCCAGACTGGACAGGAGTAAGACAGGTACCTTTCTTTTCCAATTGGGAATGCTGCCTCCCTGTCCCCTGGAGTGATGCCATCCAGGCTGAAATAGATTCTGCCCAGCATCACTGTGGCTCCTTGTTCAGGGTCCTGCACTGCCACTCCCCTCCTCCCTCCTCCATTAGTCTTCCCAAAGTACCACATGCAGAATTGCTCCATGGACACACATCCTCCCAAAAAGCCAACTTCAGCTTCAGCCTCAATCCCCTGGGAAGGCTCTCACTGATCCCAGACTAGGTCAGGCCCTTACTGCCTCTCCCCACAGGCCCTAGACCCTCCCTAGTATCCCGAGCCTGTTTCTAATAACTTGTTCAAAACTTGCCTTCACAGGTAAGCTGTCTGACCCCGAAGGAGAGAAACTCCTCTATGGTTGGAGGAGTCCCAGTATCAGAAGCTGTAGGCACCCTGTGATTCTCTTCTAGAAGGGAAAAGAAACACCTGCTAACATCGCCAGCTGTTCTGGTGGAGCACACCCAAGGGTGCTATTTCCTCCTTGCCAGGACGTTTCCCCAGGGTGGATTGTGGTAGTTTGTGGTTTCCTCCAGATGCCCACCATCTGAACTCAAGGGCCTGGTCAGAAGTTCTGTGAAAAACAAAGCCCACAACTTTTCCAGGAGGTGAAAGGGCCAGATACTCCTTGGATAGCCAATCAGATGCATCAAGCCTGGGAGCGGGAGCTGGTGACATAATGCAAGAGTGACAAAAAGGTGGGCAACTCTTGGCCTGAAGGTATATGGACACTGCTTCCACTGCTGTGTCCTGGGACTCATGCTTTTTTCCCCAATTGTTTCTTGGGTTCATAGGTTTCCCTATGGCCCTTCCAGTGTCCTTTCCATGAATCCCTTCTCATTGCATCAGCTCCTGGACTCCTGAGTTGCAGTACCTTCTGTGTCCCAGCACTGGCACACAACCTGGTGGCCTGCTTGTGTGAGCCCCCAGAGAGCAGGGCAATGTGCAACCCCAGGTTCTCTGGGCTTGGCTCAGGGGATGATAGCCTGGTGGGAGAATCACACAGTCTGGAAGGAGGTGGTGAGATGCTTCACCTGGAATGAATGAGGCAGGATACAGTAAAGACCCACTGAGCCCCCCTGTATCTGGGGCAGTCTGCTTTCTGCCAGCTCTCTCCAAGAGTAAGTATCTCTAGTGCCTGGCCTCCAAAGAGACCGGCAAGAGGGCCAGCTTCCAGAAGAGCAGGTGGCCTGAGTCTGCAGTTGGGGGAGACAGAAAGCATAGACAGAACATTAAGCCATGACTTGCTCTGGCTCTCAGGAACAGTGCTATCGTGTCCCCGCTGCACGTAAGGCTGGCAGTCAAGTTCCATAAAAGAACAATGATGGCATTATCGGAAGATTTTCATTTTGCCAAGTTTACAATATTCAGGACACTTGAGACCTATTCTTGGAATGTGTGGTTTTCAGTATTTTCCCATTTGCCTACCTCTGACCTTTCTGAGGCTATTTTAGCCTTTCATTCCAAGGGCACATCCTTCCGCCTTCGTTTCACACAAACACACTAGGGTCAGAAAGTAGGTCACAGGGATCTGTACAGGAGTTGCATCTGCCTTTTCCACCCCACACCTAGCTTCTGGCATGAGTACACATCCTGTACAAACACAGACACAGAAAAGAGCTGTTTCTGGTCAGACACACACATCCCCACGCTCTGTCAGTCTTGGTCCCCACTAAGCATTGTGGATGCAACAGGCCACGGCTGAGAGGAGGAAACTTAAAGGCCAAATGAGGCTGGGCCACTCCCTTAGCCTGTCACAACCAGTTGCACGTTCCTCAAACGTAATCAGGACCCAGGTGGATCAAAGAGTTCAGTGGAAAACTACTCGGCTTCACGCAATTCTGCTTCGATTTGGAGGAAGGACTTTCTGAGCATAGAAGGAAAGATTTGATAGATTTGATGATAAAAATGTCAACCTGTTGCGCAAATGAATTTCAAAGTATATGGAAAGCTAAGAAAAATATGTGACAAAGGATCATCATTACATTTAACATAGAATTGTTAATTTTTGAGAAAACCAAAGGCAGTCTTTAAAATTAAAAAATGAGAAAAATTTTAAAAGAACTTAAACAAAAAAAGAACAAGAAGTAACTGTTAAAATTGTCATGTGGAAAAACAAGAGGAAGTAGTGACTTATGATTCATAAACAAGAAGATAAAAATGAACTGTTTGTATTAACATGTCCAGCCTCACTACTGTTAAAAAAAAATCAAACATCAAGAAGACACTCTTCAACCCGATATATTTATATGCCTGCTTGTTGTTTTATTTTGTTTTTAATCATGAAATACAGTGTTGTATGTGGGTGAGATCAAGCTCCAAGTAAGCTGCCCGTGGCCGTGGATTCTTCTCAAAGGCAGTGAGCTACTATGTTCCCAGAGCTTTAAACTATCCCTAGTCTTTGACCCAGTAATGCCAATTTCAGAAATTTACTGAAAATAAGTAATCCAAGATGCAATCTGCATACATATATGACTATGTTATTTATAATAGAAAAAAGTAGATGGGAAAAAAGAGAAACAGAACAGGCACAAAGTCAATCCCCGTGGACACCCTAAAGCATAAACTGAGACAAGGATTTGAAAGGGTAGGGGGATTATCAGGCCAGTAAGACAAGAACAGAGGGCACCAAGGTGGGGAGTCTCCCCCATGCCCTGTGGGGCTGTAGGGCTAGACTGCACCAGGACCTCAAGAAGCCCATGAAATGCCTCCCACAAGGGCTGCCTCCCAGTGCAGAGACAGGTTGGTGGTCAGCCTGAGTCCACATTTGCAGGGATGCCCATGCTACAGGAACTGAGATCGGTGGAGGGCACACCAAAAGCACCCACCTCATCAGAAAAGACTTAGTTCCCAAGGACCTGAGAAAATGCTCACAAGTCATTATTACACTGAAAGAAGGCTCACTGTCCTCACCTGGACCGATGCCCCGTGGCTGTCCTTAGACCCATGTCCACCCTGCATCCCCTCCTTTTAGAGGGCAGAGCTGATACATACTCCTGAGCTCAGAGCCCAGAATGCCCCCAAAGCCTGAGCTGGCCTTCCACCTGCACCTCCACCCCACTGCATGGCCCAGCCCTGCTCATCTCACAAGACACACTCCCACACCCCGCCCACCCCAGCTGCCCATGCATTGACACATACCAACCCTCCCTGCCCACATGGGCCTGACCTATGCCTGCTGAGCCTTTAGAGTCCAACCCAGGTGCTCCTTCTCCCACAGGAGCCCCACAGGAGTCCTGGGTCTGGGGTTGCCCCCAACCATGTATCCCTAGCACCCCACCTCTCTCACCAGGCACCTGCATACCAGCTTATGAGCACCACTGGCTTGTCCCTGTCACTCACTGTAAGTAACTGTTTTGTTCAACAGTCAATACGCAGGTATTGTCCAGTTAAGAAATCAAGGAATGAGTGAATTTTGTGCAGAAGAGAGGTTTGGGGGAGATGGTGAGATGGCTTTAAGGGAATCATTTTCTTCTTAACCCTCTGTGTATCAGTACTGTTTGACTTTGTCATTGGCACATATTAATATATAGTGTTCTTCTGGCAATAAATTAAAACTACTTATTGGAGAGAGCTCTTAGCCAGTAGTCCTGACTGCATGCTGTTTGCTTTAGAGTGCAATAATATTGTTGGAGTCTCTGGTCCTCCAGGGTCTCCAGAGACCACCTGCAGTTTCTTTGTTTGGGTCAGAGTTAACTTCTCTGTGGAGATACAAGGATGTTGTGCGATGACCATGGCCCTGTGGTAGTTGGTCAGCTCACATTCTGGGCAGCCTGTATGGAGGGTTGGCCAGGCAGACTGTGCACCTGCTATGCTGATGGAAACTGGGTGGCTGCAATCATAGTGTATGAGGTATCCCCATGTCATGTCATGTCCAGAACTCTGGGGCTGAGGGCAGCCAACAGCCTATTGTCATGGGGAGAGTGGGCAGGAGGGGCCTGGGGCTGTCCCTTGCACATCCTCACACTGTGCACTCCACACTCCCCAACCAATGCCACACAACACTTTGTCCTTCCGACTCCCACCCTCAGATGGGTGCTGGGGACACAAGTTTCAGAGACCCTACAGCCTAATGAGATACTCACCATGCACCATTCCAGGCCCAGGGCAGAGGGCACTGGTCATTATAGGCTATGTCCAAGGCTGAGTGGGGCCTTTACCTCCCTGCGCATATTGAATGGAAGGAGGGCTGGGACTTCCTCAGGAACCCCTTTAGATGACCTCCTCTCCCTGAGGAAATGGCTAGTAAACCCTCTGAGAAGCTCTGGCTGCTAGGAGGTCAGTTCAGAGGTTCAAGTGGGAGAGCCCCACACCTACACTGGCTCATCTCAGTTCCAGCTAGTGAGAGTCAATGACACATTCACTGGCTAACAGTTTTGACAGAGCAGATGCACCCGTGGCTGCTTTTGGTTCCCTTTGCCCAGTTACTCACACTTAACTCACAGGAACAAACCCAGCTGGATACTTGAGGTGTTTCTGAAGTACCCAGATAACTGGTCCTTATGACCCAACCGGCTCTCAGGTGAAAGAGGTATTAGGTCTCAGCAGAAGACCAAGCCTGGCTAGGACCATTTAATTGCAACAGCCCTTGTGTGCTTGAGGGGCAACAGGGGTTACTGAGGCTGTAAGCAATGCCAGCCTCTCTGCTGCCAGGGTAAAGCCAGCCAAGGTTGCGCCCTCCTCATGTGCTAAGGCTGATAAAGAGGCCTGGCTCTGTTAGGAATGTTGCCCTGATCAGTGCTTAGGGTCAGAGGAGACCCCAGCTTAGTCCAGCCCAGCTCCTGGGCTGCAGAAAGTGAGGAAACCACGTGAATTTGTGACTTCTAAAAGAGAGGCATGAGAGGAAGGAGAGCGAGAAGAGGCTGGCGAGGAGGGGCCATGGAGCCCCCATGGGAAGCCTTGTAGACATTTCCCATGTGGGAAGCCCTCCAGTGTCACTTCAGGAAAACTTCAGCAAAGTCTACTCTGTTCACAAATACTTGTCTGCGAGCTCAACTGAAGAGACTGGGGGGGGGTGCCATTTAGGGGATTTCCGGTCTCTGAGGATAGAGACAGTCACACACTCAATGAGAAGGCAGTGACTCTAGAGGGGTTTTTTATTTGTGCTTTTTTAAAAAAATAAAGGTTGTACAGTTCGTCAGGATCAACACAGCGACTGAGACCATCATCCTGGGCCTACAGGCTGTGAGGAGGTGCTTTGTGCCTTGGCACTGAAGCCCTGTCTCCCAGGTGGACAAAGCCCAACCCCATAGTCTTCCTGTTCTGGGGTGCTCTCAAAGTCCAGAGTAGAGTGAAGTTCATAGAAGGTGAGATTCTGGTGGAGTTGGTGCTCCTACCCCCAGAAAGGAATCCTCCAGCATCCAGTGCTGGGGAAGGGTGTCCCTCCAGAGCCACATGAGCTGGGGCTGCCCAGGCAGCCTGGAGTTGCCTGCACCTGCCTCTGATGCCATCAGTGCTAAATCACACGGTGCTGGGAGTGCATCTGTCCCCATGTGGGCAGCTGTCCTTCCCCTGCACACTGGTCACGAGGCCCCTTCCCTGGGTTTTCATTCACCAATGGTCTTTGAACCCAACTTACTGCAGCACATTTGAGTGCCCAGCAAAAAAACAATGGCAGATGAGTGATGACCCCTCAGTAGCTTCTACTCACCTGAAGTCATGAAACATGATTTCAGATTCTTTGGAGGCCTAAGCCTTGGAATGCAGGTAAAGATGAAGGCCCTGATGGACTCCCAGAAGTGTCTGGGGTGACCACTGGCATCATTAACAGGTTTTTTGCTGTGCCCACCTAATTGCACTAACTCTCAGGAGCCAGCAGGTGACCAATGCTTGGGCCAGCAATCAGAATGCAGTACACTGAACAGCAGCAAGGACTGAAAGCTGATGTGTTCATCAACCATCTCCTGCACTGTCTGCTGTAATGCCCACATGCATGTCCATTCTCTCCTGGAATCCCTCCAGTTGGAGTCAGGACCCTTTGTGCCTAAGGTCACAAAGCAAGTCGGTGGCAGATGGGAACCAGCTCCAGACTCCTAATTTCCCAGCTCTTAAGCATCCCTGGGCCCGAGCCCCACTGCTATCTGCTGAGGTAGGCACTCCAGATGCTGAGGACCAGGAGTCCCCAGCTGGCGCTGAGGCTTTCTGTGCTGTTGCAGAGATCCGTGTTGCAGCAGGAGGCCCTGGAATATGCCAGACTTTCTTGGTAGCCAGGGCAGGTGTAAGCACATGATTTTATAACAACGGTTTGCTGGCCTGGGGGACCTGGAAAACATAGGGCAAAGGAGTATTTATTGAGATCTGTGAAATCCACTCCTGCCTCTCTCAGCAAGATCAGGCTGCCTGACCTTTCCTCATTGTTCTACCATCCTTCAGGGACACGCTGCAAAAGGTAGGTAGGGTCAGGACTCAGTATGTGTCCAACATCAGGACTCAGTGTGTGACATGGTCAAGAATCAGCATGTGACCAGGATCAGGGCTCAGTGTGTGACCATGATCAGGACGCAATGTGTAACCAGGGTTAGGGCTCAGGTGTGTAACCAAGATCAGAACTCAGGGTGCAAATAGGGTCTGGGCTTTTAACCATTCTTCCACTTCTCCCTCTTCCTTTCTGAGCAGCCTGTCTCAATAATTACAGCAGTTTTAACTGAGTATTTTCTGTGTGTCAGCACTGTGCGTTGCATTTCATGTGGACTATCTCTTCTGCTCTTCCTAAGGACCCTAGGATGGAGACAACAGTTCCTATCTTGGAGGGAGGAAACAATGGGCCAGACAATCAAAGCACTGCCGGAGGTGTTGCTGGCAAACATCAGAGCCCAGATTCAAAAGGGATCTTCTCGGCCTCCTCTGATCCCTCTACTCCCCACCCTCCTGGCACCAACCCTCTCCAGATCCCAGGTCTGTGTGCTCCACCCTATACCACCTACAGCACCTGCCTGCATGGTGGTAAGGACTAAACCTGACCATATTTTGCTCCTACCCAAATTCCTAACTCAGAGAAGTCAGTGCCTGATAAGGACTCACCAGACAGGACTTTATTGTCCTATTACCCTATATTCTAAAGTTTGTTTTCCAACCTGACTCTGGCATAATGTCACTTAACAAATAAAGAAGGAAATCAAAGTATTTTATGGCCCTGCAAAGCTGTTTCTGCAAAACTCTCAGACTCCAGGAACCTTGTTCAACTCTTATCCGTCCTCTCTGAAATCTGCCACATATCAAACTTCATCTACATATCAATAAACCTGGAGTTTTCCACCCTATTATCTTAACAAAGCATCTCCTCTACAGATTTCCAAAATTCCTTAGGTAGGAACTAGAAATTACCAATCAAGAAAATCTTTGAATCCTATGACTTGCAAGCACTCCACCACCACCACCACCACCACCACCACCACATCCCACGCTTGAAATGCCCTTCTTTCCTGGGCCAAACCAATGAATAACTCACATATATCAATGTATGGTTTCCTATAACTTCTGCCTTCCTAAAACGCATATAACCAAGCCACCATTCAACCATGGTGGGCGCACATTCTCAGGACTTCCTGAAGATGAATGTTCCTGGGCTTAAGTCCTCAAGTTTGGTTCAGAATAAACCATCTTAAAATATTTTACAGTTTGGAAACTTTTCATCAACAGAAGGGAGGTACTCACTGTTCCATGTGGTCAGGCAGTAGCGGGTGGTGGCTTCGCAAGATGTGGGCTGAAAACAATTGCCTGTGGCAGTGCACTCATGACATTTCAGAGCCTGCACTGGGGGAGGCAATGTAGTGGTTAGAGCCCAAGCCCCAGTCCCTGCCCCATCCTCCCGCCCCACAACCACCCAGGTGTGGCCCTTTTCTTTGGAAAGCACCAGCTTACCAAGCAAGTCACCTCCACCCCATCCTCTGCTCACCTGCCCACATGGGCACCCAAGCCTGCCAGTGTCACCACTCCACAGTGCACACTTAGTCTCAGACAAAGAAGTAGCTCAGACTCACAGCCTGTCACTACTTTCTGGGGAGGCCCCCAGAAATCATAGCTGCAGTGCCCCATTTCTAGGGAACGAAATCAAGGCTCTGAGCAGCCAGAGATCAGGCTAGCAAGCAATATCTGACCCCTCAGTTCCCTTGTACATCACTGGGGAAGCCCACCAGGCCACTGGGTTGTAACTCTCCACAGCACTGAGCATAAGCAACAGCAAATCCAATGGAGTCTCTGGGTGGATCAGGAAAGCAAAGAGGTACTGGCAGCTAGGGGGGAATCAGGTGTCCAGGCTTTGCTCCTGCTTCCTGCTCAGACTGCACTTGCCATGGGGCCTTTGGCGAGTCCTGCCCCTCTGTGCCTTGACTTCCCCCTCTGTGTCTCGACTGCCCCCCCTGAGCAGCAGGGGCGCATTATTGCAAAGGCCTGTCCAGCTAGGCCAGCCCAGGCTCCCAGGATGGCGGTCGGGGTTGTCAGGGACTCCGGGGACTCAAAGTAAGGATATACATTGGCTCACCTGGCCACACGAACAGGAACAGGAGCAGCAGCCAAGGCAGGTGTGTCCTCATAGTTGAAACAGGGTGCACAGGCAGGTGGTGACCCTGTCCAGAGCTCGGAGTGTCTGGCATGGACCAGGCCAGCTGATCTTTATAGGGCCTCCTCCAGCTGTAGCTGGGGTGGGGCAGGTATGTTCCTTACTCTCTCCCAACTCTCTGCACCCAAACATGTGACATCACCTGAGGTGTGGTCAGAACACTAAATAATAACAGTAAATAACTTCAGGGATTGTGTCTTGCTCCTGAAGCACCCACAGCTGCCCAGGCCTGGCCTCTGGGTCCTCGAAAGCCACTCATTCTCCCCTTTGCCAGCTGCCTGCACCACCCATCCCCTCTGCTGCATGCAGGGTTGAGTGACATCACTCTCTGCTTCTCTCTAGGACATGTCACCAAGCGTGTATTACCAGCTTGGCTGCCGTAATCAATGCCACAGGTTAGATGCTAGGACAACAGAAATGTACTTCTCGCAGCTCTGTCAGCTGGAAGCCCAAGATCAAGATGTCAGCCTTCTCCTGAGTCCTCTCTCTTTACATGTAGATGAGTCTTCCCCCCGTGTCCTCACACTGTCGACCCTTTATGTGTGTCTGTGTCCTAATCTCCTCTTCTTATAAAAACACAAATCGTGCTGGATTAGAGTCACTCATATGATCTCATTTTAGCTTAATCACCTCTCTAAAGACCCTGTCCCCAAATATAACAACACCCTGAGGTACCGGGGGGCAACATAGTGAGATGTCTCTACAAAAAATAAAAAAATTAGTCAGGTATGGTGGCATATGTCTATAGTACCAACTACTGGAGAGGCTGAGGCAGGAGGATTGCCTAAGCCCAGGAGGTCGAGGTTGCAGTGAACTGTGACCATGCCACTGTACTACAGTCTGGGAGACAGAGTGAGATCCCTACTAAAAAAAAAAAAACACTGCAAAGTGCCAGAAACTTGGGCCTTTCTTTCTGATTGCAAGAATTCCAAGGTTCGAGTTTTGGACCCCATTTTATGGACAAGGAAACTGAGGGGCCCTGGGAGGGGGATGTGGTGGGACAAGCTGCAATGGGGGTGAGGGCTGCCTTCTGCAGAGTGGGGCTGTGTCTTCCAGTCAGCTAGGGACTCTTCCTGACAGAAGTGAAATGGACTTCCCTTGGTGCTGTAGGCTCACATCTCAGTCTCCATTTGTAAGGGGACAGTTGCCACCCTCCTAAGTATCCAGCTCTATGATGTATACCTGTGTCTTCACCTTCCCCCAGCCTGCCACTAGCTGATGTGTTAGTCAGAATTCCCAGGAACTGCCCAGGTGATAATAATTGCAATTTGCCTAGACCTTGGCCAGCCACCAGACTCAGTGGGGCTTTCCAAGCCCAGGCATTGTTTCTCCATGCCTCAGCTGCTCATGGAGACCAAGGGACAGAAGAAGAGAGCCATGCTCTGAGCAGGCCCTATTATACTCATCGTTCTGAATGTTCGCAGCCACCCTGGAACAGGGACTGATTACAATCCCTATTTCCCAGGCAGAGCATCTGAAGTTGGCCACTGTGGGTTCTCTGGAATTGCTGTCTGTGTCTCGTTTAACTCCCTCAAGATGAGTTAGAAGGGGAGCAAGAGTCAGCCCAACTGGGAACAGCACATCTGTGATAAGGAAGTTGGGCAACACCCTGATAAGTCATCCACAGTCAGTCTCCAGGGAGGTTTGTTTCTTGTTTTTGTTGTTGTTGTTGCTGTTGTTGTTGTTGTTACTAAGTATGGTCTCCCTAGGCAAGCAAAGCAGAACAGAATGTTATTAGGTATTTTAAAACAGGAAAACAGCCGCCAAAGATGTCTACGGTCTTATCCTGGGAACCTGTGGACTTATGATCTCACATGACAAAGAGAACTGATCAGATGGGATTATGTTAAAGATCTGGAGAAGCGGAGATGATTGTGGATTACCCAGATAGGTCCTAAATGTAATTACAGGGTTGTTAAAAGAAGGAGGCAAGAGCTCTGATAAGAGTCAAAGACGGTGGGGTAAGGACAGAGCAGAGACTGGAGTGACTCAATTTGAAGATGGAAGAAGGAACACAAGCCAAGAAAGTGGGAAAAAGCAAGGAGACAGTCTCCCTCTCAGCCTGCAAAAGAAACACAGCCCTGATTTTAGCCCCTAAGATCCATCTTGAACTTCTGACCCCAGAACTATAAGAAAATGAGTCAGGGTAGTTTTAAGTTATTACATTTGTGGCCATTTGTTACAGCAGCCACGGGAGACTGAGCCATTAGGCCTCCACTTCTGCTAAATGGATCCAGTGAGAAATGAGCTTAGCTAAGTGTACAGGTCAGTGGCATTAAGTACATCCATAGTGCTGTGCAACCATCAGTACCTTCCATCTCCAGAACTTTTCCATCTCCTCAAACTGACACTCTGTCCCCATGAAACACTAGCTTCCCGTTCCCCTTCTCCCAACCTCTGAAAACTCCCATTTTATTTTCTGTCTCTGTGGATTTGACTACTCCAAGTACCTCCTATAAGTGGAATCATACAGAATTTGTCTTTTTGTGACTGGCTTATGTTTTTAATGTTCACCCATGTTGGAACATGTGTCAGAGTTTCCCTCCTTTTTACATTTATTTTGATGGTTACGAAGAATTTGTTTATAATTGGTATATCTTTTTTTGCTTTAAGCCTTTTACTAACATATAATATCCTTCTTTGTCCCATGTACCCTCTTTTTAAGTAAAGTGTATATTGCCTGATAATTAGTATAGCCACCCTTGCTCTCTTTTGGATACTGTTTGCTGGAACATCTTTTCCTGTCCTTTTATTTTCCATCTATTTGTGTCTCTGGATCTAAAGTGAGCCTCCTATAGACAGCATATTGTTGGATGCTGTTTTTTTTAATCCACTTTTCCAATCTCTGGCTTTTGATTAAAGAGTATAATCCCTTTACATTTAAAGTAACTACTGATAAGGAAAGGTTTATTTCTGTTATTTTGCTAATTAGTTTCTTCATATCTTTTGGCTTTTTATCCCTCATTTTCTGTATTACTATCTTCTTTGTGTTTAGTTAGTTTATATGCAGTGATATTCATTTCCTCTGAGTGTCTAATATAGCTTTTTTGTGTGATTACCCTGAGGATTATATTTAACATCTTAAAGTTATAACTCTTTAATTTGAATTTTTATCAGCTCAGCTTCCATGACACCAAAAACTCTGCTCCTTTACAGTTCCACTCTCATTTCCTTGTGGCTACTGCCATCACAAACACATCTTTATACTGTGTTCAGAAGTATAAATTAATCATTGATTTTTATTTATTAATCTCTTAAATGATGTAGAAAACAAAAAGTGGATTTACAAACCAAAGTAGCAATAGTAGTAGCTGTCTTAGTCTATTTTCTGCTACAATAACAGAATACCACAGAATGGGTATGTTATAATAAACAGAAATTTATCTGCCTCAAGGCTCTGAGGCTAGGAAGTCCATTGATCAGGGAGCTGGCATCTAGCAAGAGACTTATTAACGTGTCATCCCATGACTGACGGGCAAAGAGAAAGTGGGGGAGGGGGGAAGGGGTCAAACTCATTCTTTTATTAGGAACTTGCTCCCATGATAAGTAACCCATATGTTTTAGTCCATTTGTATTGCTATAATGGAATATTCAAGGCTGGATAATTTACAAGGAAAAGAGGTTTATTTGGCTTATCATTTGGCAGGCTGTACAACGGAAAGAAGAGATCACGTGATAAGAAAGAAAGCGATAGGGGAGAGGGAGATGCCAGGCTCTTTTAACAACCAGCTCTCAGGGAAATTCTCATAGAAAACAATAGAGCAAAAACTCACTCATTACTGCAAGGACAGCACCAAGCCATTCATGAGGGATCTGACCTCCTGATCCAAACACCTCTCATTAGGCCCCACCTCCAACATTGAGGATCAAATTTCAACGTAAGTTTTGAAGGGTCAAATATCTGAACTATAGCACCATGCCTGTGATAATGGCATTAATCCATTCACAATGGCAGAGTCCACATGGCCTAACGACCTCTTAAAGATGCTAGCTCTCAACACTGTTGCGTTGGGTTAAGTCTCTAACACATGAATTTTGGGGAATACATTCAAATCACAACAGTAGCTTTTAAACTAATAATTGGTGCTGTTTTTGTTGTTGTTGCTTCAAGTGCAATAGCCTCTTAAATCATGTAGGAAACAAAAATTGGAGTTATACACCATTGTTACGATAATATCAGATTATTGTTACAATAATATCAGATTGCTCATTACTGAGATCTTTATTTCTACATACACCTTTGAGCTACTGTCTAGTGTCCTTCCATTTAAATCTGCAGGAGTCCATTAAACATTTCCTTAAGCATTTCCCTCAGCTTTTGTTTATCAGGAAATGCCTTAATTACTTCCATATTTTTAAAGAGCAGTTATGCTGGATATAAAAGTCTTGGTTTATAATTATTTTTTTCCAGCACTTTGACTGTAACAGCCCACTACCTTCTGGCCTTCAAAGTTTCTGATGATAAATCTGCTAATTGAGAATCTTTTTTATGTAATGAATAACTTTTCAAGATTCTCTCTTTCTCTTTAGCTTTCAAATGTTTGATTGTAACATGTCTCAGTGTGGGTCTCTTTGAGTTCCTCTTAGAGTTAATTGATCTTTTGAATGTTTATATTCATGTCTTTGCATCAAATTTGGTGAGTTTTCAGTCATTATCTCTCTTTTTTCTTTTTTATTTTTTATTTTTTTATTTTTTTTGAGTTGGAGTCTCACCCCATCACCCAGGCTGGAGTGTAGTGGCATGCTCATGGTTACACCAGCATCAGCCTACTGGGCTCAGGCAATCCTTTCACCTCAGCCTTCCAAGTAGCCTGAACTACAGGTGTATGCTACCATGCCCGGTTAATTTTTTTTATTTATTGTAGAGATGAGTTCTCGCCAAGTTGCCCAGACTGTTCTTGAACCCATGGACTCAGGTAATCTCCTCACCTCAGCCTCCAAAGTGCTGGGATTACAGGCTTGAGCCACCGTGCTCTTTAAATATATCTTTAAATAACTTTATATCTTTAAATAACTTACCTGCCCCTTTATCTCTTCTCCTTTTTGGATTCCTATAATGCATATTCTGGTCCATGTAATAGTGTCCCACAGATCCATTAGGCTCTAATCACTTCTCTTCAATCTTTTTTGTTTTTGTTTCTCAGTCTCAATAATTTCAGTCATCCAACTTTCAAGTTTGATTATTCTTTCTTTGAGAATCTTTAAGGCAGTTGTTGTTTTAAAGTCTGTGTCTAGCATGTCTGCCATCTGGTCTTTCTCAGAAAAGGTTTCTGTTGGCTTATTTTTCTTTTATTTTTTTACTTTGAGCAGGTCATATTTGCCTCTTTCTTTGTATTTTTGATTTGTTGCTGTTGTTATTGTTGTTGTTGAAAATTATACATTGAATCTAATACTGTAGGAAATCATAGTCTCCCCCTTCCCCAGAGTTTGCTGGGTTTTGTTTTGTTTTTGTAGACTGTCTCTCTGCTGGGGATCAGCCTGTGAGTAAATTCAGGGTCTTCTCAAGTCTTTTTTGAGTCTATGACTTTCTCCGGGTGTGCATGGCAGCTTTCTAAATTTCCCTGTTTATGTGGTTGCTTTTGATATCCTAGACTTTAAATGACTGACTCAAAAATAGGGAGAATAAAAAAAGAAAAAGGAGACAGGAAAGGAGGACTTGGTTCTTTAAATCCCCTGGAAATTCTTAAATCTAGGGTGAGGGTAGTTGCAACAATTGTGGGAGGGATGCAACAGTGGCTGCCCATCTATGTGTCTGTACCTCCAAGATCAGAAGCAGCAACCATCAATCAGAATACAGATCTCCAATTTTTGGAGGTCAGAGTTCTTATTGCCTACCCTGATTCCCACAAGCTGTATGCAAGATGCTCCAGGAACACATGTAAGACTATATGCCCCAGGGGTGAGAGTTGGGGGATGGGTAGCTACCAATGTGCTGAGTTGAAACTGACCAAAATTAACCAACCAAACCTTCCTCTGGAAGTTTCAATCCTTCAATAGACCAGAGTTTCAAAACAGTAACATAAAACAGATTCTATTTGTGCAATTGTTGTTGAGATAGAAGGACAGATTTCCGATCATTTCTATTCTGCAATATTCCTGTAACAAGGTTTTAAAGTGGAAATAAATAATGAAATTTGAGTCTATGGAAAAGAGAGGGGAAGAAACTCCAAGTGAAGGAAACCACTTCAGCTTGGAGATAGCCACGAACATTATGAGCATAATAAGTGCAAGCTGTGTCTAAGTGTCTCATATGAATTAATTTATTTACTTCTGGTAAAAGTTATTTGAAGTGATGGCCCTTGCTCTATACCAGAAGCGGTGACAACAGTGTTAATGGTGATGGTGGTGATGGAGTGATGGTAACAATGGTGGTGATATTGGTGATATGATGTTAATGGTGGAGATGGTGATGCTAGTAGTGGTGGATGCTATGGTTTAAATGTGTCCCTCAAAATTTATGTTGGAAACTTAATACTCAAAATAATAATAGCATTGGGAGGTGGGGCTGGGAGGTGCTTAGATCATGAAGACTCTACCCTCATGTGTGGTTTAATATGGTTATCATGAAAGTAGGTTAGTTATCACAAGAGTGAACTTGTTATAAAGCAAGTTTGACCCCCTCTTGCTTTCTCTCTCATATTCTCTTGCCCTTTGCATTCTGCCATGGGATAGAACACCAAGAAGGTCCTCGCTAGGTACCAACACCTTGATATTGTACTTTCCAGTTTCCAGAAATGTAAGAGACATATTTTTAAAATAAATTATCCAATGTGTGGTATTCTGTTATAGTAACACAAAACTGACAAAGACAGAAAAGTTGTACCAAGAAGTAAGGCTGTTGCTGCAACTAACGCCTGAAAATATGGAAGTAGCTTTGGAGCTGGGTGGAGTCTAGAAGAATTTGGAGGAGTGGCTGAAAAAAAACCTAGCTTGTTGTAAATGGAGCATTAGGGGTAACTCTGGTGAGAGCCTAGAAGAAGACAAGAGTTAGAGAGAGTCTAAATTGTCTTAGGGATTCTTAAGTGGTTGTGAATGTTGGTAGAAACATGGACCGCAAAGGCTGTTGTGATGAGGTCTCAGGGTAATTAGGAGTGAGGTATTGGAAACAGGAGTACTTGTTATATAATTGCAAAGAACATGACAAAAGTGTGTCTATGTCTAGGACTTTGTGAAAGTCATAACTTCAAAGTGTTGCATGGCCTCTTTTGGCCACAGAGTAAAATTAAAGAAGATAAAAATGATTTAAAGGCAGAATTTGTAATTAAAAGAGAAGCAGACTAGGCACAGTGGCTCACACCTGTAATTCCAGCACTTTGGGAAACTGAAACAGGATGATTGCTTAAATTCAGGAATTTGAGACCAGCTGAGTAACATACTGAGACCTCATCTTCACAAAAATCAAAAAATTTGCAGAGTATCATGGTGACATGCTTGTAGTCCCAGCTACTCGGAAGGCTGTGGTGGAAGGATCACCTGAGCCCAAGATGTTGAGGCTGTGGTGAGTTGTGATCGTGCCATGGCATGGATGACAGTGAGACCCAGACTCAAAAAATAATAATAATAAGAGAGAAGCAGAATGAAAAGATTTAGAAAACTCAGCCTGGTCATGTAAAGAATAAGAAAAGAATTTTCAGGAGAGAATACTGCTGACCAAGTGGCCAGTTACTAAGAGATTAATATGGATAGAAGGAAGTCAGGTTCTGTTCATCAAAACCAATAGGAGAATGAACTCAAAGGCATTTCAGAGGTCTTTAAAGCAAGCTAGGATCCTGAGGCTGGGTTTTCAGAGAAGTGCCCATAGGACCTTAGCACTCATTACACTGTATCTCAAAATTCTGCTCCCCAAATTCTGGTTCAGCACCCCTCAGCTACCCCACCATTGGCTCAAGAAGGTACAGGTGTAGCTCAACCTATGATTTCAGAAGGTATAGTCCGTAGACCATGATGGCATGCACATGGTGCTAATTCTGCAAGAATGCAGAATGCACAAGCTGTGGGAACATGGTGGCTTCCACCTAAATTTCAAAGGTGGTCACAGACAGCCTAGGGGCTTTGACAGAGACTTTGCTGCAGTGACAGAGCTGCCACACAGAGGCACTAGATAGCGGAGCCATGAGAATGAGACATCCACTGAGACCCTAGAACTGTAGAGTTAGCAATATACAGCAGCACCAGCCAGGGAGGACTATAGGAACAAGACTCCAACCCAGGAGATCTACTACACAGCTCGACCCAGCAAAGCCACGAGTGTGGGGCTTCCCAAGGCCTTGAGGGTCTAACTCCTACTCCAGTGTGTCCAGGAGGTGGCATATGGAGTGAAAGATTATTCTGGAGTCTTAAGATTTAATATCTGCCCTGTTGGGGTTTGAACTTTCTTGGGACCTGTTATTCTTTTCTTGTCTATTTCTCCCTTTCAAAATGGTAACGTCTACCCCACCACTGTATTTCGGAGGCAAATAACTTGTTTTGATTCCATAGGTTCACAACTAGACAGGAATTTATCCCAGAATGAATCATGCCTTGAGTCTCATCAATATCTGATTTAGATGAGACTTTCAATTTTTAAGTTGACACTAAAACAAGTTAAGACCTTTGGGACCATTGGGATGGAATAAATGTATTTTGCATTGTGAAAAGGACATGAATTTTGGGGGCTGGGGTACAGTGCTACGTTTGAATGTATTCCCCAAAGTCCATGTTTTGGAAACTTAATCCCCAGTGTAACAATGTTGGGAGGTGGAGCTTAATGGGAAGTATTTATGTCATAAGGCCTCTGCTCTCATGAATGGATTAATGTGGTTATCACGAGAGTGGGTTTGTTATAAAAGTGAGCTTGGCTCCCTCTTCCTCTCCTCCTGTCTGACACTCTCCTCCCCTTCCATCTTCCACAATGGGATGATGAACCAAGAAGGCCCTCACCAGATTCTGACACTTGATGCTGGACTTCCTAGTCTCCAGAACGGTGATAAATGAATTTCTTTTCTTTATAAATTATTCAGTCTATAGTATTCTGTGTTAGCACCACAAAGTAGACAGGGAGGAAAGTGGGGATGTTTGTGGTAATGATGATAACAGTGATGGTGGTGATGACGATGGTGATGGTGGTGTCGGTGGTGGTGGTGGTGGTGGTCGTGTTGGTAGTGATTATGATGGCTGGTGATGGTGGTGGTGGTGAGGATGACTGCTAGTTGGTGGTGGTGATGGTGGTGCTGACAGAGGTGGTAGCGGTCATGGTGGTGATAGTGGTGGTGGTGGTAATAATGGTGCTGGTCATGATAGTACTATTAGTGGGGATGGCAGTGGTGGTAGTGGTTTTGCTAGTAGTAGTGGTGGCGAAGGGGGTAGAGGAGAGTGTGTTGCTGCTTTTTTCTGGTACAAGTCAGTACCAAGTGGTGGTTAAGATTCAATCTTCAGAATTCTATCTACTGGGGCTTAAACCCCAACTCCAGCACTTATTCACTGCATGACCATGGTCACATTAGTCATCACTCACCTGTCAGTAGAATAGGGATCCCCACCGAAGGGGATTATACAGACTAAATGACATAACTACCATCATATGTTTAGCCCAGGAATGGCCTGAGTGTCCAGAATCATGAGTCAACCAGTCTTACCCCAAACTCTTATCTCTGCTGGCTCTATTTGATATCTCCAGATGTACCTTTGTTTCTGGCCCTATTCTAGTACTGGTGATCTTGCCATAGCTGACCTGTTTGCCACCTACATACACTTTCTTCTGCCCTTCTGCCTCAATGCAGGGGAAACTTTTCCCAGCAATCTAATTCCCTTTTCCTTCTGTGTAGCTTTAATTGGAGACTTCACTGAAGTTTGTAGACTATCACCTGCTCTTTGGCTCTAATTCCACAAGCTGATTAGTATCAGAGGTTCCATCCATAACACTCGTTTTTGCCCCACTCTTTACATAGACTATTTATGCCCTCTCCATTTCCTGAAAACTTGACCATTCGGCTGCTCTCCTTGCCCTGACGTTGTCCTTACCAAAAGGTTGTGTCCCCACATCATATTTAAACATGAACACCCAAGCAAGCCAGACATTCCTGTGCTAACTTTGTTTCCTCTTCTCCCTCTCTCTACGTCTAATTGATCTCCAATGTTCTGCCCACTCATACTCACACCTCTACCCTCTGTTCCTACTGCCTCACCTCAATGCAGATCTGCCCTGGGCAGGTGATGTCACCTACTTTTGTCTCTCTGCACCACCCATTTTTCCACCACAGTGATTCTCTCGGCCATGCATGCCACTCCTTGCTTAAAGCCCGTCCTGGTGCTCCATTTCCCACTAAATAATGTCAAACCTTACTTGTGCTGCATGCTTTGAAGTCATCAATTCTTCGCTTAGTAATTAGGGGATGAAAATCCGAGTTCCACTTACTTGCTGTGTGAACTTGGGTAAGTTATTTAATTTTCTCTGTGCCTCAATTTTCTTATCTGTAGTTTGAGACTCATACTATCACCTACCTCTTAAGGTTTGGGGGAGGATCAAGTGCATCTAATATACACAAATTCTTTAAAGATGTACCTAGCATCTAGCACTCACTAGGCAGGTGTTTGCTATCTTCATCACCGTGGCTCAAGCTCTCTGTCTGGCACAGGCTTATTTGAGGATGTCAAAGGTTACATTCTCACTAACCCTCTTGGCAAGGGTGGGTGATCTTTCTCCTTCTTTCCAGGTTGTGTCAGCCAGCTTTCTGCTATGTCCCCAGCACTTGGTACCAGGCATCATGTTGCAGCATCATGATCTGGCCAGATATCTGCTTCCTGCCCTGGCTCTGGACTGGCCCACCTGGGCCTCCAGGCCCAGCACACGTGTCCTCCAGGGTTAGTGCTTTCAGCATGACACACTAAAGTTTGCCAACAGGGTGACTGAGCAGCGTCAGAGTTTCTATGATGGTGATGGCAGTGTGCAGCCTAGGCCCCTGAATCACTCTGATATGCCAGTGAGTCACAGCCTCTTTCCACAGGACCAGACAGGAACAGGCCCTGGTTGGCCACCACCCTACTTCTCAGGTTTCCAGTCCATCACCATGATGTGAGCACACACCCAGAGGACTCTGGACCCTGGCAACACTGCAGAATACTCAAGCCAGACAATGGGGCCATTGACACAGGCTGGTAAGATGTAGGAGTTGGCTAAGGGTGGGAAGAGAGGCACCACCAGACCACTGCCTACAGGCCCTAAAGTTATAGCAGTACACCCTATGACTCCCCTGCTACAGTTGAGAAGATGCTCCCTGTCTTTCTCCAGGAGCCACCATCCCCCAGGTTCCTCTCTACCCCCAGTCCCTCATCCAGACACCCCTATCCTCCTGAGGGTCTAACCATTTTCTCCACAATCCAGTCCCACTGCCTACAACTGGAAGGGTAGTGTAGAGGCTGAAAACATGGAACGTGGAGCCAACAAGTGCTCTAATCCTAGCTCAGACACTTGCTACATATTTGCCTTCTATGCCTTTGCTTTCTCATCTGTAAAATGGGGATAACAACAATGTCTATTTTCGTGGGTAGCTGTGAGGAACAATGAGTTATTTATAAAATCCTTAGAACAGTTACTGGCTTAGTCACTGCTATAGACATGTTTCCTACTACAACTACTACTACTATTACTACTACTACTATATTATTATTATATCCTAAACCCTCCTGGTTGCAAAGACTTGATTATTATTATTATTATTATATCCTAAACCCTCCTGGTTGCAAAGAGCTGATGACGATGATGATGATGATGATGATGATGATGATTATATACTAAACCCTTCTAGTTGCAAAGAGCTGCCTCCTACAGACTCTTCCTCTCTATTCCCCTCCTTCTGCCTGCTTTGTCTCTTCCTTCCTTCCTGGCCACTTCTCCCTCTCCCTCTCCTCTCACTTTCCCTGCTGGACTCAGCCTTCCAGCCCCCATTAAGCCCCTTTTCTGCCCATCAACCCTACAGTCTCCCATTTTGTCTCTTCCTTCCACCATCTTGTCTCTTTATTCTACCATCTTGACCTCCTCCAACTTTCCCTCCCAAGCTGTGTCCCAGGTTCATTCCCTCATGGATGTTTCTTAACCACCTTCAACCAAAGCAATTGTAATTCTCAACTTCTCCAAGCTGGCTTCTCCCCTGCATCCACCTGTCACTTAACCATAGACCTGGCTGTCAGCCCCACAGCTTGCAGTTGATGAGCTGATACTGAATCCACCTCATGACCCTCCCAGTTGTTGCCTTCTCCATCCCCGCTGCCTCTGCCGGAGCTCAGGCCCCTTCATCTCTCTTCTATAACCAGTGCCCAGCCTACCCATGATCTCTTTGCCTTCTCCCCAACCCCCTGCTTCCCTCTCTTCCCAGGCTGCAGGGTATCTCTGACCACCTCCCTGCCTTGTTCAGTTCCAAAG
Source organism: Carlito syrichta (assembly GCF_000164805.1). Classification (NCBI taxonomy): domain Eukaryota; kingdom Metazoa; phylum Chordata; class Mammalia; order Primates; family Tarsiidae; genus Carlito; species Carlito syrichta. The sequence goes on from NW_007260300.1 coordinate 100,634, forward strand.
GCCCTTCCCATCGGGATGGTTCTGCTCTCCCACTGAACTGGGTACCAGACTCCTTTGTCCTCAGTCATACATTCAGGACCCTCCAAAACCTGGCTTCTCTCTACCTTTGTTCATTATTTTAATGCTTTGGTTTTGTTTCTATAGTCTGTGTTTCACTTTTAAAATGAAGTATAACATCTAAACAGCGAGGTGGCTAAAATGCATTTACCATGTGCATTTCCATGAATTTTTTATTGTGTATACCTATGCAAAGACTTTCCTATAGTCCCCTTGTGCCGCTCCCACCCCAAGTAACCACTGTTCTGACTTGTACGGTCTTTTCTTTTCTTGAACTTTACATAAATGGAATCATGCAGGGTGTACTATTTCATATACTAAATCATATCTGTGAAATGCATCCATGTTGGTGGGTAGGTCAGCACTTTGTTCCTTTTATGTTGCTGAGTAGTATTTCATTTGATGAATATCCCATAAATTATGTATGCTTTCTCCTGTCAGTGGACAGTTAGGTTATTTCGAGACTGGGAATGAACATACATACAAAAGTTTGTTTGGAGTTTTTTTTTTTTGAGAGGATAGCAAAACAGCATACAAAAGTCTTTTTGAGGACACATGTTTTCATTTCTCCTGGTTTTTGTCCAGGGGTGGGATTGCTGGACCCTGGGAGGCACCTGTTTAGCTTTGTAGCTGTGGCCACATCGTCCTCCAAAGTGGGCCTGCTAGGTCACACTCCCTACAACAAAGCAGGGTGTTTCAATTGCTCTACTTGGGAGTGCAGCTGACATTAAAACTGTACAGGATTCCTTCACAACTCTCTGAATGAGCTCTGGGCCCATGCTAGATCCAGAAGCACAGAGATAGTAGGGTTGTCAGACTTAGCAAAAATGAAGAAGCACAAGCCACCCCATTAATTTTGAATTTTTAAAATACTGCATGAGACATGCTTACACGAACCATTTATCTAAAATTCAAATTTGCCTGGGCACCCTGTCTGATGAAGCAGGGCTCTAGGAGGCCATCAAGCACCCTCCATCTCTATGGTCTCACAGGAGAGGACTTAGGAGCTACCTCTCAATGGGCAGGTCAGATTCCAGTTCTGCCCAGACCTCTGGCTCCCCATCCAGTGCATTCACCATCCTCATAACCTGCTGTGCTGGGCAGAGCTCCCACACCCTCTTTTGGCCTGAACCTATCCTTCTAAGGTTTAGGGTCCCAGGAGTTTGCCCCTCCTCTGGGGAGTTGCACTGTCCTCCCATCCCCCTCTACATCACCCTCCCCACATTAATGCCAAGACCATAAGATAACCTTAGGTCTTTGAAATAGTATAATACAGTGCAGAAAAGGATGTCAGAACAGATGGGGAGTTGTTGGAGAGCTTTACTGGGGGGATCTCATCATCTGATTTATGTATTAAAAAGCCACATGGGCAATAGATCTGTGGTTTGGGGGAGAAACCAAGGACAGCATTTGTTTCATTGGCCAATATCCCTGGCCTAGCAACCCACAGGGAAGAAAACCCTACCCTTCATTCCCGGTCAAGAGACCCTTTCTAGTGTCATCTGGGGGCCCTGAGGAGGAAACTCCCTCACCTGCAAAGTCCCACAGGTGAAAGGACCCATCTGTGACCTCTAAGAATAGGGCCATGGGTAGCTCCAAGGCTCTGGCCTACTTGCACCTTCATCCCTATGTTGATGGCAGGCTGCAGTCAGGAAGGGGGCCTGATGCAGGAAGCTAGGGATGGGAGCTTGCTGGTTTCCACCCCCAAAACTCCAAAAGGGCAGCTGTGGGCCCAGAGGAGCTCCGGGGACCATCTCAGAAAGGAGATGCATCCAGAGAGCTCTGAAATGTTCTGAAATCCAGCCACTGTCCCCAGCATGCTTCTTTGATTTTTTTGTTGTTGTTGTTGTCTGGATCTTCCAGGGGGCAGCAAGTAAGACATAAAAAAGCTTAAAAGGAGCAGTTTGTCTAGTAAAGTGGGGAGAGGGAGTGGGGAGGGGAAAGGGCTATTGGGAGAGGAAGTGGGGAGGGGAAAGGGCTAAAAAGGAGAGAGAGACTGGCTGAGCCTCCAGGGGAGCCTAGGCAATGGGAGGAGTAACTGGAGCCTTTGCCTGCAGGCAGGGGCTTTGCTCATCCTCCCCATCTCAGGTGAGTTGAATATTTTGAATAGAAGACTCAAAGTAGAAAAAGGTACAGAATGAAGCCTCCCACCTCTTCCTGTGCATTTATCAGACTGGCTTGCCACCAGCAGTCACTCTTATTGGTTCCTTGTTTACCTTTCAGAGTTTCTTTGTGTGTATGAAGTCATATAAGGGCATGGAGTCTAAATTTCTTTTCAATTTTGCTGAAAACTGTACACATTCTATACATGGTTCACTTAAAATACATCTTGGAGAACTTGTCACCAACTTATTTTAAATTGTAGGCCATTGTGCTGATTGATCCCAATTTATTTGACTAGTGTTCTACTGATGGGCATTTCAGTGGTCTTCTGTCTTTTGCTGTTTCCAACAATGTTGCAATAAACAAACTGACAATCCATTGTTCACATGTGAGAGTAAGTGTGGGAGACATTCCAGGGGCAGACCTTCTGGATCAATAAGCGTAGCTATTTCCAAACTGCCTCCCATTAGGGTCACTTGGATTCACATACCCATTTGCAATATGCCCAGTCGTGTCGCCCCAGCAACAGATTAGAATTCTGGCCATCGGAATTCTGCCACTCTGGTTCTCAAGGGTATCTACTTACCTGTCACTTTCTCAGGGAAGCATCCCTGCCTGTTGGACATTGTCCCGCTATGGACACATCAGATCCTTAGCTAACGCTGCAGTAATTATCAGCATCTCACAGACCATCCACTACCAGAGGGCAGGGATGGTGCCAACTCTGCTTACCATGGGATCCTGAGGGCCCTGCTCAGGTGAAAGGCACAGTTACTTGTGGAATGAAAGGATGATGGGACATGGGAGGCAGGGCATGGTGAGGCCTGAAGAATGGTCCCCAGGTAATGAGAGGTGAGGCACAGGTTTTGGAAGAAGGGTGGAGTCCATGTGGAGATGTGTGGCATGAAGTACCTGAGTGATCGCCAGATGGCACTGTGATGAATGTAGGGAAATCCCTGTAAAGGGATGCCTGCAGCCTTGGGTGTAGATGAGAGATGTCAGTAAGAAGGAAGGCAGGCCCAAGGCAGGGTCAGAAATTAAGGATGGGCATAACAGAAAGGATCCCCTAGAGGAGATGGTTCTCTCCCTCAGATATGGAGGGACCCCTGCCCAGAGACTCGGTGACCAGCAGGAGGCTTAAAGCCCCCTACCCACCTACACAAAGACAGTGCATACACGCTCACATGCACACTCCATGCACAGACATCACACACTACACACACAACACACCACACACACTATACACACAATACAACACATATTCAAATACCACACACACTATACACACATGCTCACATCACATGTACATTCACACACACACATACACACGATGCACACAAAACATGCACACTATCCCACGTACACAAATACCACACACACTACATACTACAAACACATCAAATATATACATGTTATACGACAAACACATATATTCACACATACAAAAAAACTACAGACTAATGTCACTCATGAATATAAACTCAAAAAAAAATTAACAAAATGCTAGCAAATACAATTCAGCAATATTTTTTTAAAAGCAAATACTGTAACCAAGGGAGTTTTATTTCAAGGATGCAAGATTTGTTCAATATTCTAAAAACAACCAACATTTCACCTAATTTTTCAAAATTCTTGGTTTAAAGTTGTAAAATTTTCATATTATGTTTTGAATCTCTGTTGATCCTAATTTTTCCACTGCTGATAATAGTCATTTTTCCTCTTTTCCCTTGACTAGTTTCACTAGAGTAATCCATGTTATTAGTTTTTTTTAAAAAAACTGTTTTCAATGATCCTATTTAATATATACATAATTTCTATATCATTATATTCTGCTTAAATTTCTCTTCTTCTCCATTTTTTGTAATTTGCTGTTCCTTCTGTAACTTCTTGTGATACATGCTTAGTTCATTAAAGTTCAACATTTTTGTTTTCTAGTACACAGGGGTAAGTCTATACAGTACCCTCTGAGCATGTATTAGATGCATGCCATGAATTTTTATATACAGCCTATTTCTCACCATTTAGTTCAGCAGGCTTCCTGATTTCTATTTTAATTTCTTCAGCAATCCATGACTTATTAATATTTAACTTATTTATTTTCTTTATTATTTCTAGAGAAGGATTTTATGTGCTTTTGTTAATGATTTCTAGTATAATTATACTGTTATTACAGAAGCCACTCTGTATGATTTCAATTATTTGAACTTTGTAGACTTTTTAATGGCTCATTATGTGATTGATATTTGTAAATGTTTGTGCTACTTGAAAAGTACCCTGCAATTGTTTGATTCGGTATCATGGGCTGTATTAGTGGTCAGGGTGGGACTGGTCCCTGGGGCCTGAGGAAGATGAGGAGATAAGAGAGGTGAGTAGAGGGATAGTGGGATAGAGTGGTAAGAATCTCCACTCAGCTTGGGACCTGCCCTCCCCAGGTCCCTTCTGTGAGCTCCTGACCCTCCTCAGTGCTGCTCCTGGTGGATAAATTGGAGACAGCAGGTTGGTCACCCAATCCAGCCCTCAGTTTCTCACCAACCTGAGCCACTCATGGCTCCCACAAACAACAGCTGCACTCCACAACTCAGGGTCTCTGTGTCATCCCCCTCCCCTGGAGCTGCAGTCACAAGTTCCAGCCTCACCACACAGCCTTGCCACTGCTGGCCCAGATGCTTTCTAACCAAGGACTTTGTTCCATTATTAACGGTCAGGGTCTGGCCTGTACCTTCAAGGAGTCACAGCAAACTCCCCAAGTAGGGTTCACAGAGGGGAAAGCCTTCCTCAGGCAGCCTCTAGCCCGTGGACTCACTTTCCAGCCAGGAATGGGCCTCAACCGCCAGTCCCTAAGGTCCAGGAGCAACCTGGATGCTCTCACACTCGGGGACTCGGTTCCCCTAGGATGACTTGCTACAGGAGCTTGGCAGAGGGAAGAAGGAAGAAGAGAGGTGTAAGGTGTGGCAGAGGAGAGGAAGCTAGAAGAGGGGCGGGCTGTCAGCTTCTGGGTAGAGTCCAGGAAGGGGCTGAGAAGGCCAAGGAAGCCAGGATACTACAGGCCCAGGCTGGGCTGTGGTCACCAGGTTTCCAGGGGATATAGACAGCATCTGAGAGGGGACAGAGCCAACAGGCTGGGGACCCCTAGAAGTCACAGAAAGGGCAGAGCAGTCAATGGGGCAGATACTACAGATGTCAGGAAGGTGGTACAGGGTCCTACTTGGACCTGACTGCTGGAGGGTTCCCACAGGAGCTGAGAGCAGCAGGAGTCAGGTGAGGGTCCAGCACCAGGACGCAACGTCTGCCCTCCAGACATCTCTGTGCAGGGAGATACTAGTGACTACAGAGAAGCGGAGGGTTCCCCAGCACCACTGAGGAGTGGAGACTAGGAGGTCCCAGCTCCAGAGCAGGGCGTGGGTGGGGACTTGGCAGGCAGCTCAGCAGGAAAATCTAGCCCTCGAGCCCTGAGAAGTCTTCCCTTTCTCTTCTTCTTCCCCTTCAGGCCTCCCCCTTCCCCCCTCCCAACCCACTCCTCCTCCCTCCCCAGGCTTCAGGAAATTGAAACTCAGTGCCCTGGGCTCCTCCTCACTCCTTCTTCTGTCTCCCTCCCAGGGCACAACCTAGGCTGCCTCTGTTCCTGGCAGGGAGGGGCAGCAGGAACCAAGCAGGACCACCAGCCACCCCCAGGAGGTCTGGGCTGGCCTCTGACCTTAGCCTTGAAAGGACTTTGTCCTCCAACCCAGATCAGAGGGAACACTGGGCTTTGAGGATCACAGATCTCAGCAGAACAGGTGGCTTCAACTCTAAGCCTCAGTTTCCACTTCTGAAAGACGGAGATAACCATGTGTCATGAGCAGAGTCATAAGAAATAACATCACCTGGAAAGTAAGAGGAAATGTCCAGAGAAGGAATTGCAAATTGGCATTACTAGGGGCAAAAGACAAAATTACAACCAATTTAGCTTAAAGTTCTAATTGGCTCTTAATTTGTGATTCTAGAATCAGGCAACACCTCATACTATAAAATAGAATGAGTGTTCTGAGCTGAGCAGAGGAGTTTGGCTTTATAGACAGAAAAAGGTTAAGAGAAGCAGAAACAGGGAAGGAAGTGCAGATTGGTCATTCCAAAGTTACTTTCCTTACAGGGCAAAAACAGAGAAGACTTTTTAATTACACTGATTCAAGTTGACTGGAATCTCCTGGGGTTTTTTTGGAAAATGGGCCTTTTTCAAAGTTCAATTTGATTACATTTCACACTTAGCGTGAGTGACTCCTTCCTGGTTTGGTCTGGATGCTGGCGCCTAATGCAGGAGTTAAGTACAAAACAATGGTTTGTGTAACAAAAATAGAACATTTGTTACACAGACACTCCTGCCCCTGGCTCCACACCGTCCTCAGGGTCAAGTTCAATTTCCTGGCCCTGGCTTTGAAAGCCAGGAGCTCTCCCTGTGGTGTTGTGCAACTTCCTCTCTGTGGAAATCCCATCAGCTCCAGCCACGATTCATTGGTCTCATTTTCCCTCCTGCTATATGCTCTGGCATTTAGAGAGGAAGTGCTACCAGGTCTGCTTTTTCCCCCACCTACCAGTCCCAGAGGCCCCCTTCGTTGCCCTCTCCTCTGTCCCTTCACCTTGCAGCTGTGTGGGGGCCCTGTTCACACCACAGAGCTGTTACCTGCTACCTTTTCTTGCTGGATTTTTCCACGTGGATTTTTCCACGTGGATTTTTCTTCCACCTCACTGAGTGAGGAAGTACACATACAGTTAGAATCTGGAAATCTCAGAAAACTAAAACCCAGAGGAAAACAGGCATCCACTGTCTCACCGTCTCAGACTGGGTTGTAGTGTCAGTGTCTCTTTCTGTGAGCTTTCTGAGTGGTTTTTACCTAGATGAGCTCATCCTGGGTCTATATCCATCTATTGTGTATATATGTGTGTGCATGCATATAAAGAGGGGACCCCCCCAAAAAGGAATTATCTTTTAGAGGGTGAACCCCTTATAACACACTCAGAATTTCTTCCTCCAGATCAAATAGTCAACCAAAGTTTTTATCTAGAAGTTTTGAGAAGGTTGCAACACAATTTGCAGAAGAAATGCCCCTAAGTGACTGGTTCTTCTACCCTAACAACGTACCTGGCCATGTAAGAGGTAATGAATTGTATGGAACCTGTATGAAGCCTTATATATTAAGTGTGATGAATTATGTGAAATGTAGTGAAACGATAACCTCATATATTAAGTATGCTGAAACTGTGTGCTGTGACCTCTCCCCTAAAACTTAGTAATTCTTGGAAACCCTGGAAAGAACGCCCAACTTGGAAACCTCAAGTGGCTCTGTTAGATAAGCTAACCAGCTTTTTTCTTGCTTCTGTAACCCCCGCTGGTAGTGTGTGAGTGTTGTGCGATAAGCCCCTTTCAAATTCTGGCAGGCTTTTCTCTGTTTTAACTGTGGCAGGCAAGCCCCTCTTCTGGCGGGCTTTGTGTTGTTTGAATTTGAATTATAACGGCCTTGTGGATTAGGCGGGCTTTTGCATATTTAAGAAAAGCCTCAGCCACAGTATGAGGCCCTCACCTAGAGACTCGTGAGTCTGGTGGGTGGCCCTGGCCAGTCAAACCTGGCTAATAAGTTAATAAACCTCTCTCTTGGTAAATTGTGTGTCGGCTCCGTAAATCAAACACTCTGACCCCACATCAGCCACACCATACTAAGGTTTCAGCAGTTTTTCAGCATGACCACTGGGTCCCACCCTCCCAATTCACCCAATCTCACCTGGAGAAATGACTTTTTTTTTTATTTCCTCAAATGAAAAACATCCTCAAAGGGAAACACTCTGCTGACGTGGAAGAGGTGAAACGAAAAACGGCAGAAGCACTGAAAAGCATCAAAATTGACAAGTTCAAAAACTGTTTTGAGCAGTGGAAAAAGTGTCTTGATAGGTGTATTGCATCAAACGGAGAGTACTCTGAAAGTGACCGAAGTTTAAACATGTAGGAATAAATAGACAATTTTTTGTTAATAAATTCCAGTTTTTCTTGCCCCTTCCCCACACACACACATTTTATTAACCATGATACAAAGTCATTACCTACAGTAGAGGAAAATAACCATTCTGGTCACACTTTAGTTTACTAGCTGCAGAACTGCCCATTGTTTGCTCCCTCTGGCTATTGTTTACTCAATCATCCCATCTTTTTAAAAGCTGGTAATGAGGAAATTCTATTGGTTTGACCCTCCAGTATGTTGGAATACAACCATTCCTCCCTCTGGTGCCTTCTCTCACCTGGATTAGGGCACAGCCTCCTCTGTGATCTCCCTGTACACACTCAGGTAGCTCAACAAATGATACTCTGGAAATGGGCATTGGCTCCTGTCTGCTCCCTCTGAGGCTTATAGTGACTTCTCTGCCAGGACAAGTCAATGCGTGACAATGGCCTGCAAGGTCGGGCACCACCAGCACTCCCCTCCACCTTCTCATAACCACCACCTCTCTGATTTTGTAATATATCAGGCAGACTGCCCAGGCCACCCTCTCTTCCTTCCAGGAATCTCTTTGCCTAGACTTCCATGTGGTGAACTCCTCACATTCTTTTCTGTCCTGGCTCAAATGCAACCCATCCAGGGGGCCCAGCCTGACCACCCTACTGAAAAGTGTAACCTCCTGCCCACTGTGTCCTAGACTCCAGCTAGACCCTCCTTTCTGTCTAGCATTCCTGCTATCTATATAAGTCACTCACTTGTTAAGGTATTCACTTCCTCTGTCTTTCATTATGACTAAGTTTTCATTATTGCAGATAATTTTTTTTAATGAAGTAATCCAAGTACCTAGCTCACTGCCTGTCAAGGAATAGGTGCTAAATAAATCTTGAATGAATGGGTGGATGGATGGATGAATGGATGCTGCCCTCAAGAACAGTTTACCAGCCGGGCTCGGTGGTTCAGTCTGTAATCCCAGCGCTTTGGGAGGTTGAAGCTAGAGTATTGCCTGAGCCCACAGGTTCGAGACCCACCCAGGCAACTTGGAGAGACCTTGTCTCTACAATAAATAAAAAATGATCCAGGCATGGTAGCGTGTGCCTGTAGTTCCAGCTACTTGGAAGGCTGAGGCGGAAGGATCACCAGAGCCCAGCAGGGCAAGGGTGTGGTGATCGGGAGCGTGCCACTGCACTCCAGTCTGGGTGACAGAGTGAGACTCCAACTCAAAAAAAAAACAAGAACAATTTACCTTCTAAAGATAGTATCTCTGGGTGGCAATTCTGAAACAAAGCAATTCCTCATTTCTACTTGCAGCTTAATTTCACAAAGCTTCTGATTCTGTGTGACCCTGTGCCACTCTTTGGAGAGATGCCTTGAAGACAAAACAGGATAGAGTGCATGGTTTCCCATGTCTCTTGCCTGAGTCACTACATTCCTTAAAAAATAAATGACCCTAGTCCTTGCTTTTTCCTACACATATCTGACAAGGTTAGTGATTATGCCTCTGTAATCTATAATCAGATGTACTCTTATGCCTGAACACTGATGTGATTCTGCTTTAATGTAACTTCTGAGCAAGTTTCATGTGGTTTGCACGTTCTGAAACTCCACCTCCTGAATAGAAGCAGTGGGCAGAAGTACTGTGATGGAGCAGTCTGATAGGACCGCTCCAAACAGCCTCTTCTGGGCCTAAGCCTATGGTCCTCAGTAAGACTTCTGAATAAAACTATCTTGAGTTCTTTAGAATAAAACGAACTTGAGCTTAATTATGTTTATTTCAGGCTGGGCACAGTGGCTCATGCCTGTAATCCCAGAACCTTGGGAGGCAGAGGCGAGAGAATTGTCTGAGTCCAGGGGTTCAAGACCAGCCTGGGCTACTTGACAAGACCTCGTCTCTACAATAAATCAAAAAATTAGCCAAGTGTGGTGGTCCATGCCTGTGGTTCCAGCTACTTGGAAGGCTCAGGCAGAAGAATCAACTGAGCCCAGCTGGTCAAGTCTGTGATTGTGATGGCTGTAAGCGTGCCACTGCACTCCAGCCTGGGTGACAGAGTAAAACTCTGACTCAAAAAAAAAAAAGCTTAATTATTTTGTATTTAGTTGACACAATTATTGGGATAATTGTGTGTATGAGACAATTAGTATGAATGTTTTTCTAGCTTCTCGACATGCTTTGGCAAATTATTCTCCAAATGAATTTTGCCAGTATATCCTTATCCCTATGTTTGTAGGAGATCTTCTAATCACACGCTCATAAGCATTGTGTATTTTAATTCTAAAAAGTCTTTGCTATGTGTGTAGATAGCATTTAATCCTTACCATTTTTTTTTTAATTTCCCAGGAAACACTGACCTAGCTCCCAGGTTTGGGGCTTACTGGAGCCCCGGTTGGAGACCTGCACAGGTAACTGTTATTATCTCACAGGCCTCTCATGTGTGGTCACAACTAAGGCTCTCTCAGTTATTCATGTATACGGCCAGGCTCCTGCCCTTGGGAGGGATCAATCCTAAGTGAATGAACATGTAGTTAAATGTCAACTGGTGGTGACAGCTCTGAGATACATGCTGTGGAGGACGGACTAGCATACACTGGAAAGGGGTTGCTTTGGAGGCTTCTTCCAGGAGGGGACATGCCATGACTCAAATAAGGGAAGGGGATGTCCCTGCCGAGCTCTGGACAGAAACAGATGGGCATCCCAGGAGCATGTGTGAGCATTCTTAAAAGAAGCCTTCGCTGGGCGTGGTGGCTTATGCCTGTAATCCCAGCACGTTGGAAGGCAGAGATGAGAGGACTGCCTGAGCCCACCAGTTCAAGACCAGCCTGGGCAACATGGCAGGACCTTGTCTCTACAATAAATCAAAAACTTTGCTGGGCATGGTGGCACATGCCTGTAGTTCCAGCTACTTGGAAAACTGAGGCGGAAGGATCGCCTGAGCTCAGCAGGTAGAGGCTGCAGTGGCCGTGAGCGTGCTACTGCACTCCAGCCTGGGCAACACAGTGAGATTCTGACTCAAAAAAAAAAAAAAAAGAAAAAGCCTCCAAGTAACCTGAGGCAGCCAGAAGCTAATGGAGCTGGAAGCCCTGAGCATTGTGAGAGCCACCAAAGGGATGAGTGGTTGCCCAGACCAAGGGCGAGCTGCAGCTTTTAGGAGAGGGACAAGGCCCTGCTGCAGCACGCGGGGCCCTAAGGTAAAAATTCAACTTCGGTGTCAAACCAAGGGAGACATGAGATCCGGGTACCAGCCACAGAGAGGTAACAATTCAAGCCTAGGAACAAAGCATGGCACTCCCAATGCCACATACAAGAAACAAGGTGAGAAAAGGGGGAGAAGCTGTAGCGTGGCCAAGGCCTCCACCCCAACCCCGAGCTGACCACAGTAGGGCAACAGCCAGGGCTTCTTTTCTTCTCCTTTTCTGTGCCTCCTCATGTCTGCCAGTGCCTTGGTTTCATTCCCACAGTGTCACAGTCCTGGGTATCAGTTCTCATTTTAGACTTCCTTTTTAAAAATTGTTCCCCCAAGCCAGGCTCGGTGGCTCAGTCTGCAATCCCGCGCCTTGGGAGGTTGAGTTGAGTGGATTGCCTGAGCCCACGGATTCGAGACCCACCTGGGCAACTTGGTGAGACCTCACCTCTACAATAAATCAAAAATTAGCCGGGCGTGGTAGCACGCGCCTGTAGTTCCAGCTACTTGGAAGACTGAGACGGAAGGATTGCCGGAGTCCAGCAGATCGAGGCTGCGGTGGCTGGGAGCGGCCACTGCACTCCAGTCTGAGCGACAGAGTGAGACTCCAACTCAAAAAAAAAAAATTATTCCCCCAAAGGGGTACACCGTTCCTCAAGGTACTACAATACCAGACCGGTTGTAGAGACAATGAAGCAAGCTCCTATTCCAACTCCCTGCTCCAAAATTCCATTTAATATATTGTCCTCAGATAAATGATGTATAAGACATATTTGTACATATTTATGGCATTAATATTAAACTGATAAGAAGAGATACTATATTTGATTTTAGCCAAAAGTCTGAAAAGTTCTTTTTTTTTCTAATTTTTTTTTTCTGGGTGGCACTTCTCTACAGGGTTGTCTCAATTTGCAGTTGTTAATAAGAAATGAAACCAACACTGCAGAAAAAAGAAAAAAGAAGAGATGTTTTAATTGGAGTCTTAGAAATTGCAATTTTGGAGACAGATCTAGCAAGCAGCTAAATTCTGTTCAGTTCAGGTAAGGATTGGTAGAGGTTTATAAATGTTTTCAGTAAGTCGACACATCTGGAAAGCGTGTAGTCCCTGGCTAGTAAACCGCTTAGGATACCTCTGGTTGATGATCAGTCTGGTTCAGTGTAGCTGTCTCTCCAGGAGGTTCGTGATCAGGCCCTGTATTAACAGTGCAAAACAAAGGCAACTGTTTTTACAATCTGGCCTGGTTCGATAGGTCAAATTCCATCTGGGAATGTACAAGACTGGGGTCCACCTCGGCATGCCCTCCTAGCTGATTTTTAGAGACCTCTGACATAACCATCTCCATGTTGGGTTTTCTTTTCCCACAATTAACTAGGACTGTTGGGAAAAGGTGTGCTAGGAGGGAGGTGACCAGTGACCTCAGAGCCCAGCTTTACTCACTCTGGACCCTGTTGTGAGCTGCATCCTTCTATCCCCCACAGACATCAGGAAATACTCTTGCTTGGACCATGATACCTTTTCCTATCTTCAGGGGCTCTAAATGGCTAGGGGGTGGTCTTAGCACGCAATTTAATTAAAGGGACCATGACCATGTACTTTTTGATCCCCAATTCCATCAAACCCAAGGCTGTAGGAATGGTATACAAAATCCCATGAATGAGAGCAGCAATCCAAAACACATTATTAAACTTTACTTAGAAACTTTTTTTAAGACTGAAATAAATGAAGCTTTAAATCATATTCATAGATTCAAAGATTTTGCTTTTCTAAAGTGTCATTTCTGTCTGGCTTTTTTTTTCTTTTTAGATTTAGTGGAATACTAATTAGAACTCACCAGTTTGGGGAGGGGGGTTGTTTTGTTTGTGTGTATATGTATTGGAGCTTAAGTCATTAATTCAGAGAGATTTACACAATATCAGGACATACAAAACTATCATATTAAGAATCCAAGCTGGGCTCGGTGGCTCAGCCTATAATCCTGTGATTTGGGAGGCTGAAGTGAGTGGATTGCCTGAGCCCATGGGTTCGAGCCCTGCCTGGGCAACTTGGTGAGACCTCATCTCTACAATAAATCAAAAAA
>NW_007260300.1:114437-139807 GCF_000164805.1 Carlito syrichta
TCCAACTCAAAAAAAAAAAAAAGAACCCAAATGAGAAGGAAGGAAGAAAGGAGGGAGGGAGGGAGGGAGAGAGGGAAGGAGGAAGGGAGAGAGGAAGGAGGAAGGGAAGGAAACAGTACCCATGCTGCTGGGTTCCCTGGGTGCATTTCTTGCATACCATCTCAAAACCCAGGTCCCTCCTCTAAAAGTAAGAGCATCCAGGTCTTCTCACCTTTGTTCATTCCCTTCAAACTTGAGAATACTACGGTTACATCTGGGAGTCAATTTGTGATGTGGAGGGGCCAATAGGCCCCAGACAGGGGATCACTAAGGCTAGGTCACAGGTACCTGCCTGGTACCTCACACTCAGGGTCTTTTTTTTGAGCTGGAGTCTCATTCTGTCACCCAGGCTGGAGTACAGTGGCACGCTCACAGCCACCGCAGCCTCGACCTACTGGGCTCAAGCGATCCTTCCACTTCAGCCTTCCAAGTAGCTGGAACCACAGACGCACACTATCACACTCAGCTAATTTTTTAATTTATTGTAGAGACGCGGTCTCACCATGTTGCCCTGGCTGGTCTCGAGCCCACAGGCTCAGGCAATCCTCTTACCTTGGCCTCCCAAGTGCTGGGATTATAGGCTTGAGCCACCACACATGGCCCAGGGTCTTTTAAAAAACATTTTTAACAAAATTCTTAGTTTCTTGGGTTACAAAAATAATACATGTTATTGTAGAAACCTTGAAAAATAGAGAAATGGAGGAACTAACCATCCTGCAACCAGACACACATGGATTTAGTGTCCTGGGGGCCACATGAGACATCTCCTGATGGCTATTTTCACTCAGAGAGACTGAGGCCTGCAGGAACAGGCAAAACATTGAGTGTTTAGCAGCTGAGCTGGGAACAGACATGGCAGATGCCTCAACTCCATCCTTCAGGCCCAGGCTGACCTTCACCCTTGCCTCCCCTCAACTCAGGCCAGGAGTGGGGCAGAGATCAGCATCAGGGGAAGGTCAGGGAATGTCTGGGATCCACATTTGCCAGAAAGAGCCAATAGTTTTTACATTTGGAGGGTGATATATATTCTTTTTACCTTTCACCAAAACCACTAACTATATGGGAGTATCAAAATGCTTCTTACATAAAAATAATTTCCTCAAACCATTTGGGTCACATCACTTTTTCTAGTCACAGTTCCCATCTTTCTGTTTGTTCTTTCCTCTAGACTAGACTGGGCCTCATTCCCTGGCCAGTAGCTGAATCTGCAGACCATGTGTGCAACAAAGGACAAAAACTATCCCACCCCCCAGTGTCCCCTGAAGGTTCAGGAACCAGCCCTCTTAGCATCAAGTCCTAGTAACCAGTTAACCTGTGACAAGTTCATACATGATGAGACAAAGGACTGCCTCTACAGTGTGCATGGATGCTCTCCTTTGCATGTCTCCTTTGGATGCTCTCCTTTGCATGAGCTAAAATCCATAGACCAAGCCCATTTGCAAACATCTCACACAAAATCTCAGCAGTGGTCTCTGGTCCCACAAAGAGAAAAACCCACTGTGTCTTGACCCCTAGGTAAGGGATTCTCTGAGAACTTCTCACCAGTGGACCCCTGGCTGCAGAGCAAGCAACTTTGAATTGACAATAAATGCTTTTCTGTCTAGGTTGTTTGTTCTGCCACATCTATTTCAATCTTACCTCGGGGAGTAACTTCTGGGAACCACTGGCAGGTCGACATGTTTGGGGCTCTTCATGGCCTAGCTGTCCAGCACCAGATGGCCCAAGTGCCCCCTGATGGAGGCTCCCCAGTAGGACAAGCAATGCTGGGATGCAGTGCAACCTCACTTCCAGGGCCCTGCACTGCCCTCACTCAGTCAGCACAAACTGCCATACCGATAGACTTCCTGCTGCTCTTGGAAACCCTGTGCCAGGGCCATTTCTTCACACTATCTCCTTCTGGAAGCCTTTCTGCATTGCCTCCCAGAGCCCTGTCCAGGACCTCCATGGGGCATGCATCTATCCAGGTTCCCTGAGGTGGTAGCTGTGGTACTAGGAACCCCTTCACCAGAGGTAGGTGATGGCAGCAGAGGAGGGAGGGTTGTCTCTGGTCTGCTTCCCATCTTCTGTCCTCTTTCACACTTTCTCCTCCAAGCTGCTGCTTCTTCAGGGTGACCCACGCTTTGAATCTGGGAAAGCAAAGTTCAGAGACTCCCCTAGCCCTCAAGATCCCACTTCTCCCTGTATGACATGGGTGACTGGAGTTCACTTCCCCCGGCCCCTTCCTACTACAGTTCCCTCTCCTCCCTCATTACAACCCCCTTGCCCTTGGAACCCCCTGAATGTGGCTCCAGGAACCCAAAGTATCACCAGGGATGGGGTCTGCAGGGCTTTGGAGACCTGGAAGGACCCTTTCTTTCACAGGCAGGGAACTGAGGCACACAGGCTGATGAAACGTCATCATACACATTCACCTTAATTTTGCTTAGTTGAAGACAAATATTCTTCCTAGAAGCCACGGTAAGCAGAGGGGATCAAACCAACTCTTCCACAAGGTCCTTAAACCACCCAAGCTGAAAAGGAGGAAAATGAGATTTGCTGAGCAGTATATGCTAGCTTTCTCAAGTCTGAGAAAGAAAGATGAGGGAGTAGTTTTGGCTAGAATGAACATAGATGCTGAAGCTGTCCGGCCCCTGATCCTCGATATAGACTAAATCCCAGTCCTGGTACTGGCTGAAGAATTAAGTCTGAAAGAATCATGTAGACAAGGAACAGACAGCAAGGGTGGGCTGTGGCAGACAGCAAGTGAGAAAACTCACTGAATGGGCTTATCTGTTAGCTTAAAAGAGCAGAAGTGGCCAAGAAAAATATTTGAGTACTTTATGACTGAAATGTTCTCAATTTGATACACAGCATCAACTTACAGTTTGAAGAAGCTCAACAAACTTCAGACAGGATATACACAAAGAAAACCACAGTTAAGCACACTGTAGTCAAAATATCAAAAGCCAAAAATGAAGAACAAACTATTAACAGCAGCCAGAAGTAAAGTATATATTACATTCAAGGCCACAATGATGAGAATGACAGACAACTACTTGTAAGAAATAATGGGGCAACCTCTTTAGTCCCCTTCTATTGTAGGAGCTTTTTTGTCTTCTTAATAAATTCTACTTGATAACATTGTTGAGGTGACACAAAAGCACTGGATACATGATATCTTAGTGTAATTTAAAAATTGATCTGGCCAGGTGCAGTGGCTCACACCTATAATCCCAGCACATTGGGAGGCCGAGGTGACAGGACTGCCTGAGCCCACGGGTTTGAGACTAGTCTACAGCTGTTGGTGTGCAACAAATCGTACTTGGTACATGTTATGAAACCTGAAGTTATTTGTTAGTTTGTTTAAAGAATGTACCCCAGGGATCCACCCTGTATCTCCCTCATGTCTATCAACGTGGAGGTTTTCTCCTGTTATATTGCTGAATAAACCGTGTGGACTGCTAAATTGAAAATAAATAAATAAATAAATTCTACTTTCTCACTTTCTGGTCATTTGCACCCCAAAGAGTTGCTGAAGATAGTGGGAGCTGAGGAGATGTGCTGAAAAAAAAAGAAACCGGGCTCGGTGGCTCAGCCTGTAATCCCGCGCCTTTGGGAGGTTGAGGTGAGTGAATTGCCTGAGCCCGCGGGTTTGAGACCCGCCTGGGCAGCGAGACCTCATCTCTACAATAAATCAAAAAATCAGCCGGGCATGGTAGCACATGCCTGTAATTCCAGCTACTGGGAAGGCTGAGGCGGAAGGATCGCCGGAGCCCAGCAGATCGAGGCTGTGGTGGCCGGGAGCGGCCGCTGCACTCCAGTCTGGGTGACAGAGTGAGACTCCAACTCAAAAAAAAAAAAAAAAAAAAAGAAAGAAACAATGGTGACCCCAAGGTAATGAGATGACCCCTTTAAAAAGTACTGAGGGAGGCCGGGTGTGGTGGCTCAAGCCTGTAATCCCAGCACTTTGGGAGGCTGAGGTGAGGGGATTGGCTGAGACCACGGGTTGGAGAACAGCCTGGGCACCTTGGCGAGACCTCATTTCTACAATAAATCAAAAAATTCGCTGGGCACGGTAGCACGCACCTATAGTTCTGGCTACTTGGAAGGCTGAGATGGAAAGAAGGATTGCTTCAGTTCAGCAGGTCAACACTGGGATGGTCGTGAGTGTGCCACTGCGCTCCAGTCTGGACAACAGAGTGAGACTCCAACTCAAAAATAAATAAATAAATAAATAAATAAACAAATAAAAATAAAGTATTGGAGTAAAGTCTACCTATCCAGAATTCTATATTCACCAAAATATCCTTAAGAAACAAGAATAAAATGAAAGATATTTTTAGATAAAATCAGAAAGAATGTGTCATCAGCAGGCTTGATTAAGAAATGTTAAAGAAAGTTCTTCATACTGAAAAAAAAAATTTTACCAGATGGTAATGTAGATCTATAGAGAAGAATAAAAAGCACTGAAATGGTAAATAAGTACATAAGTAGAAAATGTCTTTTTTTAACTTTATGAAATTTTCTCAAAAGGCAATTGGCTGTTTGAATTTTTAAAAAATAACAAAGGAAGGTGGAATTTAAACTTTATGTAAAAATGCCAGGTGCAGTGGCTTACTCTTGTAATTCCAGCACTTTGGGAGGCCAAGGCAGGAAGATTGCTTAAGAACAGGAGTTCAAGACCAGCCTAAGGCAATGTAGCAAGACCTCATCACTAAAAAAAAAAAAAAAAAAAAAGAAATCAGAAAAATTAGCTGGGTGTGGTGGTGCACACCTATAGTCCCGGCTACTCGGGAGACTGAGGCAGAAGGATTGCTATTGTTTTTGGATTCCTCTTTGCTTGTTGTTCACTCCTAGGCCTGGAGGATTTTTGTTACTTAAGTCTAAGTTAATGGGATGTTGGACTATGTCCTTCTGGCCTTAGACATGATGTGACTATTCTCGCCGACGCATTGGATCTTATCCTTGACTTTAGTCTTGAGTGTGCCTTTGCAGTTGAACCTAGTCTTAGTTCTCTGTCTCAGAATACCTACACACTAGATGGTTAAATCTAAATGGGTGCTGGGCATGGTAGCTCAGCAATTGGGAGGCTGAGGAAGGATGATCACTTGAGCCTAGGAGTTCAAGACCAGCTTGGGCAACATAGCAAGATCCTGTCTCAACAACAACAACAACAACAATTCAGAAAAATCAGTCAGGCATAGTGGCACATGCCTATAGTCTCAGCTACTCAGGAGGCTGAGGCAGGATCACCTGAGTCCAAGAGGCTGCAATGAGCTGTGATTATGCCACTGCACTCCAGCCAGAGCATCCCCAATAAGTAAATAAAAAAACAAATAAATACAAAACTAGATAAATGTAAACATATGGGTTTGTGTGTACTCCTGAGCCAGAATAATCTTCAGGCTTTGTGTGGACAACTATTCTGTTATTCAGCAATAATAAAGCCACGGGGGCAGAGGCTGAGGGCCGCAATGGGCTATGCTGAGTGTTAAGGGCCCCCTGGACACCAGACGGAGCAGGAGGCACCAGACGGCCCACCCAACTGCCCATGCTTCCCAGGGTTGATAGACGCATCTGTGGTCTGGGATGCAGCCACTCTCGTGCCTGTGAGGTCTGGGCAGAGCCTGGGGCCTGGGCCTGGGCCAGGGGACCTGGGTTCTAATGGTAGCTTTGTTTTTTTCAGCTTGTAATTTCTGGGAGTGGGGACAGGTGTTGAGCACTCCATATTTAGGGAAGGTGACAGTAGGGATTGTAGTCATGGAGGCTTGTCTGGCCTGGCAGAAAGAGTCATCTAGGAGCAAAGGGTCTGGCTAGAGGCCTGGCAGTGCTCCCCCTCACTGTGTGGCAGTAGCAAGTGTCTGCCTCTCTGGGGTCCCTGGGGGTGTGGAGGATGCCCATAAACCCTAGGCCCTTCCATATGACTGAACTGGACATCCAATCCAATACCCCCAAATGCTTCGGGAAGGAGGGGTCCAAAAGCTGGGAGGGTGGGTGAAAAGTGAAGAAGGGTTTGCAAGCCCCTGCTTGGCCAAGGGAGGAGCTGAGTGTCAGGGACCTGAGTGCTCCTGTCCTCCCTCGATGCCTCAGATGTGCATTGACCTCCAGGTCACCCCCAGGAACAGACCAGAACTATGAGCTCCACAGAATGTGAGGAGACAGAGTGAGTAGGTAGGAGTGGGCAAATGGGGAGGGCACAGAGAGTAGGGAAAGAAGTCAAAAGTGAAAGAGAGAGAAAGCAAGAGAGTGAGACAGGCGAAGAGATGGAGGAGAGACAGAGAGACCGAAACAGAGAGAGATGGGAAAGAGATAGGGGAGAGAGAGAGATAAAGACAGAAAGAGATCAAGAGAAACAGAGAAATGGAAGAGAGATATAGGAGACACAAAAATGAAAGAAAGAGACATAAACAGAAAGGGAGGGAGAAGGGAAAAGAAAGGAAGGTGAGGAAATAGAGAAATAGACACAACAAGACAGACAGAAATGTGGATGGGGGGAGACAGAGGGAGAGAGAGCTGTGAGAAATGAAGACAGATAAACAGAGAGATGGGGAGAGGGAAAGAAAAACAGAGACAGAGAGAGAAGGAAAGAGAGGTGAGGGAGAAAAAGAGAGGGGGGAGAGGGAGGCAGTGTGTTCAAACCCTCCATTCTGAGAGGTGCTTTGGCATCCTTCTCACCACCCCAAAGCCAGCTGAACTCATTCATTACAACCAGCCCCTGGACACTAGTTCCACCCCCCTATTTCCCTCACTTGTTTTGTTTGCTTTCAAGCCACCCAATGAAATTCCAGGCACCAATTAACCTCCTACCCCAGATCGCAGGAAAGGTTCTGATTCACAGGTCCTCTTCCTTTCTCCTCTTCTTGTTTCCTTCTTGCGCGCGCTCTCTCTCTCTGTCTGTGTGTTGGTCTCTCTCTGTCTGTCTCTCCTTTTTTCTCTCCCTGTCCCTCTCTGTCTCCTTCTGTCTTGCTGTCTCTCTCCCACTCTCTCTATCCCACTCTCTCCCCTTCTCCCTCCCTCTCTCTCTCTGTATCTCTCTATCACTCTCTTTGTCTGTCTCTGTCTCTCTCCCTCTTGCTCGCTCTGTCTCTGTCTCTCTATCTCCCTCTCTCTGTGTGTGTCTCTCTTGGTCTCTATCTCTGTCTCTGTCTCTGTCTCTCTCTCTCTCTCTCTCTCTCTCTCTCTGTATCTCTATCTCTATCTCCCTCCTTCTTTCTCTGTCCCCTCTCCCACCCCCAGTTTCCCACCTGTCTGGTTGAGCACCTGGAAGCTGTGCCCCTCCGTGGGACCTGTGAGTAGAATAAACCTCCTTCCAAACCTCATTCTCTCCTTCTGTTGCCACCCAGACTTTACCAGACTTGGTCCAATATTTACACTCTTAGAACAGGCAAGGAAAGAGACAGACAGGCAGAGACCACGAGGCCATGGAGAGACCCCTGGATTTGGGGATCATAGAGGCACCATGGCCTTGGGGGCACATCTAAGTCAGGAGACAGAAGTGGGCGGGTAGGAGCATGCAGAAGAGGTCTGGGCAGATCCTGCATCCCAGTGTGCCTGGGTAAACCCCTTGGAAGTGTTCCCAGAATTTCATTTTTCTGCCACAGCAATGCAGGATCCTTGTGATCAACATCAATTGAACAAGAATTAACAGGCATGCTTCTTCCCGGCAAAGCTGCCAAGATGGGCTTTGCCGGGAAGACATTAAGTGCCCAGGGAGGCTGAGAACACCAACTGTCCAAGAGGAGCCACAGAAGAGGGCTCACCCCTCACAGATAGACAGATAAATACCCTAAGGGGCCTGTGGTTCTGGGAAACTGGGGTCAAGGGGTGGAATCGAAACTGGCTGGAACAGCTCAACCTCCTCCTCGGATTTCCACAAAACATCTGTTTGTTTGTGTGCATGTTGGGAGGAGATTGGGTTTCGGCCAATCACTTTTTCCAACCCCAGAAAACTGTCTTGCTGGCAGGGCAGGAAGGGTTCAGGGCCCTGACCACATGAACGCAAAGGGGGGCCTCAAGCACAGCACCCTCCTGGCAGAGGGCCAGGCCCTCTGCTCCTCCTCCTATCTTCTGCTTCCCTGCAGGCTCCTAGGTGACACCCATCCTCCTGGGTCTGCTTGGCACCCACAGCTGGAGCTCCAGAAAAGGGTGGAGACACATAGGCCCCACCCAGCATTTCTACAGTGGGAGGGTGCCCAAGCAGGGTCACAGTACAAATGCTCAGGTTCCTTAGGAAAGCAATTCCAGATGCTAATGCACTGGGCCAGGCTGCAGCCCACAAGTGGGCCACAGGGGAGAGAGCTGCCTGGCCTGCTAAGGGAGCTGGGAGGCCTACAGGAGGACCACCTCGGCCACAGTTTGGGAAGTGACGTGGGAGCTTGAATCCTGCATCCCTGCAGGAGCACACAGGGTACTGCTCACCGCTGAGCTGCCTCCTGGAGCCATGGAAAGTGTCTGTCTCTTCCTGCTGGCGAGTCTGCTGTGCTTCAAGCAGGGTGAGTTTGCTGGCTATATGGGGCCAGGCTTAGAGAAGTAACCAGTCCTGGGGGGGAGGGGACTGCCATCCCTGAGAAAGGCTCTGTGTGGGTGAGCTCATGGGGAACCTGTACCCCAGAACCTCAGAGAGCGGGAAGATACCACAGTTTCTTCAGAGGGGAGAGGCCTTGAGGCAGCTGCCCAGCAATCACACTGACTGTAAGCTGTGGGTCTGTCCATGGGGGTCTGAACCCAGCCTGCCTGTGTCCCCCATCCCCCAGCCCAGAGCCTGCAGTGCTACACCTGCGCTGACTTCAGAGACACCAGCAAGTGTCCTTCCATCACGTGTCCAGCCGAACATAAGGTTTGCTTTAAGGGTGAGGTAACCACAACCCTGGCTGATGGCACTGGTGAGTTTCAGACATGGCCTATGGCATTGGGGCGGGGGGGTTGGGGGGTAGGTTCAGGAGGCTCTACTTCAAGGCTTCCCTGGGCCTTGTGGAAAGAGGGTGGGTGTGGCAGGGGCCAGTTTTCCATGTCATCTTTCCTGCCTCAGTGTTCCTATCTGGACTAGAGGTAGGGATTCTCCAGTGGCCTCCAGGATAGTCTTGGGCTGGATGGACGAGTGAGCTTCTTACAGGAGAGGCAGCAGAGGACTAAGGTTTACGTGGAGCTGAGGAGAGGGGGACAAGGGGTAAGGCAAGGAGAGCAGAGGGGACTTGGGGCTCCCAGGCTAGGCACCTCCTCTCTTGCCCACAGGGAACAAGATCAGGTCACAGTACAGGAGCTGTGCTCCTTCCTGTGAGGCCATTTCGAAGGTGATCGAGGGGCTTCAGGAGGCCACAGCCATCCAAACCAAAGCAGAAGGACTGACTACGCTGAACCTTCCGAAGATGGACATTAAGGTTTTGACCTGCTGTGACAAGAACCTCTGTAATGGGGCAGGCCAGACAAACCACAGCCCAGTGGCCCTGGCTGGGGGTATTCTGCTCAGCCTGGGGTCCACCCTCCTCTGGGCCCTGCTGTAACGACCCTTTTGCAACTCAGACACAGGGTTCCTCCAGAAAGCAAAGAAGGGGCCTTGTTACTGGTCACTAATTTCACCTGACACACAGTAGGTTCAACCTGAAGCTCGCTCTCTTATACACATACACACACACACACACACACACACACACACACACTCACACACACACACGCACTCAAAACGCACACATACACTCAGGCCCAGAGTGCTCAGCAAACACAGTCTGTGCTCAGACTCATCCCATTATGCTGCCTAGGGCATCACAGACTCAGCCCCTCTGCACTGACCTCAGCTGCTCCACTCACCCGCCTGTCCAGCACCCAGCCATCTGCCAACAAGCACATCAAACTTTGCAGTCACCATAAATTAATCACTGACCCAATACGCCGAGACAGGAAATTCTGGCTGCACAGAACCCTCTAGGGGAACACAGCCCACATCCTCTTAGCCCAGGGTCCCACTGATAGCACAGCAGGCAGAGGACAATAAAAAATAAATGCTTTGTAGCAAGCCTTCAGTTCTGTGAATGTCCTTCAGTCCCATGAGATGGGTGGAATGGGGTGAGGGGTCTCTGTCACCTGTCCTGAGTGGAATCTTAGCTTCAACCAGGTTTTCCTCCTCCACCCTCCACGATTCATTCTTGAGAGTGAATGCTAAGTCCATGTCCCCCTGCCAGGGCCCAGTCCTTCTGCCAATCAGAGAGGCAGCTCTCAATTCTTCCCCCATGAAGCATCATCTTTCTCCAGGCTCTCTGCTCTCTGCAGTCTTTTCCCTGATGCCCACTTAGGACCTTCCATAGGGCAGGCATCTATCCAAGTCCCCCCCAGGTGGTAGTTTCAGTACCACCTCAGCAGAGGCAGGTGGTGGCAACCAAGAAGGGGGTCACTTCCTCCACCTTCAAATTCCTGCTCCCCAGGGTGACCCACACTCTAGGTCTGGGAAACTGAAATTCAGAGGCTTCCTCAGCCCACTAGACTCCACTTTCCCCTATGGGACGGGGTGACCAGAGTTTCAGCCCCTAACTGGGAGGGAGAGAAGCTCCCGCCCTTCCCTCGTTATAGCCCCTTTAGCCCTTTGAACTCTCTGAATGTGACTCCAAGAACCCCAAGAGATTACCAAGGGTGGAATCCGCAGGGACTTGGAGGCCAGAGAAGGCACTTCCTTTTGGGACAAGTGCCTAAGTCTCACTGCCAGTCTGTGGTACAGACAAGAGTCTTGGTGCTGCTCTCCCCGCAGGCCAATGGGATGTGACCACTGAACATCCACCTCAGTGGAAGACACAGATCCCACTCAAACCATGGTAAGCAGAGGGAACCAAATAAACTCTCCCTCCGGGCTCTTAAACCACCCAAGTTGGAGGAAGTGGCCTCCTGCACCCCAAGACTATTACTCTCAATGCCTGAACGATGAGAAAGCCTGGGAGGAGGTACAGAGTCTGAGATGGGAGTGACTAGACCCAAGACGAGGCAGAGGCTGGGTACCTGGTGGTGACCCGGGATGATTTTTCTGGGCCCCACTTGACTTCTGGGGCCCTCACCCTGGCCATGAGGAGCCTGGAGAATAAAGATGCTGGGGCTAGGGTCATAATGGGGTTGGGGATGGGAAGAAACCTCTATCCTAGAGAGGTCCCAGGCCCACAGCAGAACCTGGGACAGGCACCCAGGCCTCCCAAGGAGCCTCCAGAGGAGGCCCTGTTGCCATCCTGTGCCAAGGCCCTCCTGGGATGCAAGGGAACGCTGGGCCCCTCTGTTCCTCATCCTCCCCAGAATACCCTGATGGTAGCTTTCTGAGGAAGACCAACAGAGTCTTAAGGAACCTTCCCTGCCAGTATCCTACTTTCCCACCCAGGAGTTTTGATGTCGATCCCTGATGCTTTTAAGAAAGATGCTTCAAGCTGGGCATGGTGGCTCACACCTATAATCCCAGCACTTTGAGAGTAGAGGCAAGAGGATTGCCTGAGCTCAGGGGTTTGAGACCAGCCTGGGCAACTTGTCGAGACCTCTTTTCTATAATGAATCAAAAAATTAACTAGGTATGGTGGCGTGCTCCTGTAGTTCCAGCTACTTGGAAGGCTAAGGCAAAAGGACAACCTGAGCCCAACAGGTCAGGGCGAAAAAGTGAGACTCCAACTAAGAAAGAAAGAAGGAAGGAAAGAAAGAAGGAAAGAAGGAAAGAAGGAAAGAAGGAAAGAAAGAAAGAAAGAAAGAAAGAAAGAAAGAAAGAAAGAAAGAAAGAAAGAAAGAAAGGTGATTCCAAAAACCTGTCCCACAGGCCAAGCACTGGATTCCTAAGGGTCCTGAAGGTAGCCCCTGCCTGAAACCCCTCTGCAGGAGGCATACCCTCAGAGGAAGGTCCTGGCCCCAGCTGGAGCACTCCCCCCATGCAGAAAGGGGCCACTGAGGACCCAAGTCCACTGGGACCTCTCAGACCAATGAGATCTAACCTGAGGGTCAGTCTACAGACACAGAGTTAGGCAGGGTTCCCTCCCCAACAGACCTACCCCAGTCTCCACAGCCTGCAGTCATGTGTTCATTGTCTGAGGCCAATTTGATTTGTGGATCTCAAATGTAATCCCATCATCTCTGCTATCCTTTGTTAATTAATGCTATAGAGGAAATCTTGGTCAATGTTTTAGCAGTACTTAATGGAAATATCAGGCAAGCAGCTTTTGTAGAATACATGAAAATTAAAACTTTGTGTTCACCATTTGTCTTTGTTCCGGGGTAAAATGAAAGTTGGCAAAAATTTCCATACACATTAACATTTCCCTTGAAGATGAGCCTGTTCTGCATCTCACTATAAAGATGAGTTTTTGAAACAGTTTTCAGGAGGGACAGTTTTTCCAAAATATTAAAAGTTTACTTTAACAACTCACATGATTTAGACTTGTAGATTCAAGACTAAATGTTTGTCATAACAAATGGTTTTCTCAAAAGAAGTCATAAATGATGTTTCTCGTAAGAACTTGGTTTTCTCATCAATCTCATGTTTAATTAACCACAGAAATTGCTCATCTATGTATAAGATAAACCAATATAAAAAAAAAAATAGGCACTTACTTCCCACAACAGGTAGGTTTCTCCTCTATGCGTGATGTTTCAGGTGGACTGGACTATGAGAGGCCAAAGAAAGAGACTGACATATCTAACTTCTTAGAAATAAACATTTAATAGAGACTTAGAAATAGAAGTCAAGTCTGTGTCAGCAGTGAGACAAAATGGTGGACCCTGTGCCATTACCCCCTGCGTATATACTACAGGAAAGGGGTGATTCAGAAGACATGTGTAGGACAGTTGAAGTACAATAACATAAAGATTGTTTGACCTAAGGGCAGGATTTATGGTAAGTACTGGCTCTTACACAAGGAATAATAGATAAACTGGAAATCTCGGAGGTCTTCCCCGAACTGAGGTTAACCAGAAGTCAACATAGCAAGACCTCGTCTCTACCAAAAAGCTAGCCAGGCATGGTGTCCCAGATACTTGGGAGGCTGTGAAGTGAGAATTGTCTGTGCTCAGGTAATCAAGGCTGTGAAGAGCCATGATTGTGTCACTGCACTCCAGCCTGAGTGACAGAGTGAGACCCTGACTCAAAAAAAAAAAGAAGTCAACATGATGGATTAGAATCCAAGATGGAGTTGCTTTAGCCCCCATGCTTGAAGTCTATGTAAGCAAAAGTTATGTAGGCCTCTCTCATAGGTTAACATTGCCACATAAAGTAAAATCGTACATTTCTAAAACAGGCTCCTTCCCATTTGCTTTTCTATGACCACCAACACCAAAGGGAGGCAACTGACCTCAGACAAGTCTTCATGCACATGTGTGGCAAACACAGCTAACTGCCCACCCAGGACCCTTCCTCTCTTTAGCAATCTATTCCTATTTGCTTTTCAGAAAGACAATGTGTTCAGGTACAAAACGTCACCTTCCAGCTTCCCAAGCAACTAGAACAGGTCAAAAGAAACAGAATTAGCTAACAGAAGAGGGAGGCCATAATACCCTCACCAGGAAGCTCCTGGAGACTGCCTCCTCTTTGTACAATGGGGATACTTATCAGGCGGGATGGGAGAGCATGGGAACTTGCTCAGGGTCACACAGTGAGTTAGAGGCACAGTCAGTATCGGACCCAGGCATCTTGGTCCTCAGTGCCAAGCTCCAGTCACTGGAGCCTTCCTCTGAGTCTCTCCCGGGAATAGAGTTTTCAAACACTTCTAAATACCCCCCTACACACACACACACACCTGCACACAGGTACAAATCTATATACATTTGCACACATACTCACCCACACAATGACACATGCACACACACCCATACAAACACCATGTGCACACACATTCACTATGTGTCTTTCTTGGAACTTGTTTAATGTTAATATATTTAAACAGCCGGGCTTGGTGGCTCAGCCTGTAATCCCAGCACTTTGTGAGGCTGAGGTGAGTGGATTGCCTGAGCCCACGGGTTCGAGACCAGCCTGGGCAACTTGGCAAGACTTCATCTCTACAATAAATCAAAAAATTAGCCGGGCGTGGCAGCGCACACCTGTAGTTCCAGCTACTTGGAAGGTTGAGGCAGAAGGATCGCCTGAGCCCAGCAGATCAAGGCTGCGCTGGTCGGGAGCGGCCACTGCACTCCAGTCTGGGCGACCGAGTGAGACTCCAACTCAAAAAATAAATAAAATTTTATATATATACATGAACCACTTTACCCTCTGAGTGATGGTGAGGACATCCCAGACACCAAGATCGCTGATACGTGGGGGGGGGGAATTTAAACATAATATTTTATCCTATGTAATACATAGAGATTTCCCAATGCATCTTCCTTTTAAGTTTTAGATTATAAATTTTCATTTGAGTTTCAATCCACCTGACCTGTTTTCTCCATGAGTTGTGACCTGATTCAATGCTCTGCTCATGGACACCCACTGTGCCAACCCCATGCGGGTGTCAGGAGTCCTTCCTCCGCTGACCTGCTGGCCCATGTCCCACTACCAGCCTCTCACACGCGTGGGCCTGCTTTCTCGCAAGAACCCTGCATCAGTTAGCTCCCACCAGGCCTCCTCCAACAACCACATCATTTTTTAAAACATTTTTAACTTTTCATTTTGAAATCAGTTCACACTTACAAAGAAGTTGCAAAAATAGCCGAGTCCTGATATTCACTTGGCCAGCTTCTCCAAGTGCTGACTTCTTGCATAACCACATGATCATGATCAAAACGTGGAAATCAGCTCTGACCCTAGACTCCTGTCAGATCCACATGCAGACGGTGCTGTGAGGTCCCTGTCCCCAGGTGTCCTTCCTGAATCCAGGACACAATCCAGAGCCCACACTGCCTTCCTACCCCATCTCCTCATCCCAGGCCAGAAAGGCTCCTCCATCTTTCCCTGCCCTCATGGCCTTGGCGATGCCCATGGCTCACATTCTGGGATTTCAACCCCACCTTATACTAAGACCTGCAAGTTAATCATAACTGTCAGTACGCTTGACAGTTGAGGCTTACTTGGGTTTACCTACCAGTCTGTGAACTGGAAACGCCCTAGGCCTCCAGGAGCTGCACACAGTGAAGTCCCAGATCAGACCCTGTTCCCCACACTGCACCTCCAATCACCCACCCTGAGCACATTCATCTGAGGAAGGCCTTGGTGGTCACAGGGCTGCCCAACATCAGCCTCAAGACAGCTGGTGGACTTGAGTCCAGAGAGATCTTTCTTCTGTCCTGCCTGGACCTACTGCACAGCTAGGGACAAGTGTCTCCCAAGCCTGCACTCCATTCTCCTTTCTGTACAAGAAAGGGCCTTGCTTCCCATCATGGTCCAGCTGCTGGTCACTCTTGGCAAGGAATCCTACCACCACACAGGGCATCAGGAGGATCAGTATGCACACAGGATATGTGTGTGTGTGGTTGTGTATGTTCATGTAGTATGTGTGTGCATGTTGTGTATATGTGCATGCTCTAAGATGGTTGTGCATGTGGTGTGTGTGTGAGTGCGCTGTGTGTGAGTGCGGTGTGTGTGTGCATGTCAGGTGTGTGTGCACGTGGTATGTGTGTGCATGCTCTGGGTGCTGATTGTCTATGTGCATGTGGTCTATGTATGCACACAGTTTATGTGCATGTTGTGGTTGGTATGGGTAGGAGAAGGGGTCTGGAGAGGGGATATCCAGTCAAGCAGAGCTGGCACAGGCAGGTGGAGGGCTTGGCCCTGGCAGCCTTCCAGATTCCTTTTCACCAGAGCCATGCCTTTGCACTTCTTCCACTGGCTGCCTCCCTTCCTGGGGCCTGGAATCCAGCCCAGGCAGAAGAGGAAAGGCAAGGATCCTGCCAGTGTTTGTCCAGAGGAATAGACCTAATATTTAAAATATTAGGCAGAGGTCAGGGGGCAGGGGCTGGTCAGAGCTGGTGGCATCCGGACCCTGCTAGGAAGCCAGGCTCCCTAAGGCAGCATAGGCAGGAGGCTAGAGATGCAGTGAGTGAGGAGGGACTGCCTCCAGCTCCATCCAGAATTCTAGAAGCTGGAGCACTCCTTCCCACCCCTCCCTGCCTCTTGTTTACAAGAGGAGAGCTCTTCCTGTGGGCCTTGGGGAAACCACTGTTCTCCATAGCTTCCTAGTAAAGAGGGAGAGGCTTCCTAGTAAAGAGATAAAAATCTCTGACAGGAAGAGAGAGTCAATTTTTGACAAAGAAATTGGCGCTCAGTCCTGAGGTCATCTGGGGAATTTGGCCACTGACAGACCTTCTCAGCTTTGCTTCCTGAGTGGGTGGCAGTTACAGGACCCCTCCTGCCTAGGGCAGTTCCAGGAGGAGGGAGGTGGGGACCCAGGAGAAGTTGGTGCCTGCAGGCTGGGCAAAAACCCCTGAACCCAGAAACCTTCCCTCTAGTGGGAGATGGGGACTAGCCTTACCCAAGAAAGGGGCTCCAAGCTCTGCCAAAGGATGAGGAGGAATAACATGCCAAAGAGGGCACTAATTTCAAGTCCTGGGGGTCCTGGTATTCAACTTTGTTTCAGGACCTTCACACACTCAGTTCCTACTGCCTGAACCTGCTTTCTCCTTCCCTGTACCCCTCTTTGGCATGTTATTCCTCCTCATCCTTGGCATGTTATTCCTCCTCATCCTTGGCTGAGGTGAGTGGATTGCCTGAGCCTGCGGGTTAGCTGATTTTTTGATTTATTGTAGAGATGAGATCTTGCTGCCCAGGCGGGTCTCGAACCCGCGGGCTCAGGCAATTCGCTCACCTCAGCCTCCTAAAGGCGCGGAATTACAGGCTGAGCCACCGTGCCCGGCTTCTTTTTTTTTTTTTTCTTTTTTTGAGTTGGAGTCTCACTCTGTCACCCAGACTGGAGTGCAATGGCCACTCCCGGCCACCGCAGCCTCGACCTGATGGGCTCCGGCGACCCTTCCACCTCAGCATTCCAAGTAGCTGGAATTACAGGCACGCGCTGCCACGCCCGGCTGATTTTTTGATTTATTGTAGAGATGAGGTTTCGCTGCCCAGGCAGGTCTTGAACCCGCAGGCTCAGGCAATCCACTCACCTCAGCTCCCAAAGGCGCGGGATTACAGGCTGAGCCACCGAGCCAGCTGGATTTTTTTTTTTTTCTATTTGGGTGAATCTGTAGATCACTTTGAGTACTATAGTGATTTTAACAGTACTAAATCCATGTTTTAACAGTTCCAATCCATGAACACAGAATAACTTTCCATTTATTTGTCTTCTTCAATTTCTTTCATTCGTGCTTCATAGTTTTTAGTGTAGAGATCTTTCATCTCCTTGGTTAAATTCATCCCTAAGTATTTTTTGTAGCTATTGTAAATGGTATTTTTAAAATTTCTTTTTCAGATAGTTTCCCATTAGTATATAAAAACGCTACTGTTGATTTTGTATTCTGCAACTTTACTGAATGTATTTATTAGTTCTAACAGTTTTTTTGTTGGAGTCTTTAAGGGTTTTTTTGTTTGTTTGCTTGTTTTGCTTTGTTTTTTAGAGAAACAGTCTCATTCTGTGGACCAGGCTGGAGTGCAGTAGCGTGGTTATAGCTCACTGCAGGCTCAAACTCCTGGCCTCAGTCTCCCGAGTGGCTTGGACTACAAACAGATTTTTTATATCTAAGATCATGTTGTCTTCAAAGAGGGACAAATTAACATCTTGTTTTCCAATTTAGATACCCTTTATTTATTTATCTTGTCTAATTGCGCTGACTAGAACTTCCAATATTATGTTGAATAGACATGGTGAGAGTCATCCTTGTTTTGTTTCAGAATTTAGAGCAAAATCGTTCAGCTTCTCCCCATTTGGCTTATTAGCTATGAGTTTGTCATCTATGGCTTTTATTATGTTAAGGTACATTCCTTCTATACACATTTTGCTGAGGATTTTTTTTAAAGCAGGATTTATTAAGAGGACAGAAAAGCTCCCGCAGTGGGAGGGGACCTGAAGAGACTGCCCTTGCTGAGAATTTTTATCATAAAAAATCATGAATTTTATCAAATGCTTTTTCAGCATCTATTGAGATGATCGTATGTTTTTTGTTCTTGGTTCTGTTCATGTGATTTATTACATTTATTGATTTGCACATTTTGAACCATCCTTGTTTTTTGTTTTGTTTTGTTTTGTTTTGTTTTGTTTTGTTTTGTTTGAGTTGGAGTCTCACTTGGTCACCCAGACTGGAGTGCAGTGGCCGCTCCCGGCCACCGCAGCCTCGACCTGCTGGGCTCCAGTGATCCTTCCGCCTCAGCCTTCCAAGTAACTGGAACTACAGGCGCGTGTTACCACGCCCTGCTAATTTTTTGATTTATTGTAGAGATGAGGTCTCGCCTGCCCAGGTGGGTCTCGAACCCTGAACCATCCTTGTATTCCTTGGGTGAATTCCTTTTAATAACAATTTAAAAGGTGAATGACCTTTTTAATGTGCTGTTGAATTTGGTTTGCTAATATTTTGTTGATGCTGGGAGTGGTGGCTCATACCTGTAATCCCAGGCACTTTGGGAGGCCAAATTGGGAGGATTGCTTGAGCCCAGGAGTTCAAGACCAGTGAGACCTGGGCAACATAGTGAAACCTTGTCTCTAGAAAAACAAATTTTAAAAATTGGCCAAATGTAGTGGCACATGCCTGTAGTCCCAGCTACTCGGGAAGCAGAGGTGGAAGGATTGCCTGAGTCTAAGAGACTGAGGCTACGATGAGCTATGATCATGTCATAGCACTTCAGCATGGACTACAGAGTGAAACCCTAACTAAAAAAAAAAAAAACTAAATATGTATATATATCCTCAATAATAACAGCAATATATTGTTGTTATTGTTGAGGATTTTTGTCTCTATGTTCATCAGGAATATAGTTCTGTAGTTTTTGTTGTTTATGTGTCCTCTGGTTTGGGTATCAGTGTAGCATTGGTCTCATAAAATGAGTTTAGAAGTATTCCTTCCTCTTCAATTTTTTGAAATGAGAAGAATTGACATCATTTCCTCTTCAAATTCTGGGTGAAATTCAGCAATGAAGCCATCAGATCACAGGATCTTTTGCTGATTGAATCACCTTATCTATCTAATCTATTTTACTTTGTTCAGATATTCTATTTCTTCACAATTCAATCTTGGTAGGTTGTATGTGTCCAAGAATTTATCCATTTCTTCTAGGTTATATGATATGTTGTTGTATAAGTGTTCATAATAGTCTCTTATGATTCTTTTTATTTCTGTGGTATCAATTATAATATCTCCTTTTTCGTTTCTGATTTTGAGTCTTATTTCTTTCCTTTTTCACTTACTCTAGCTAAAGTTTTGTTAATTCATTTATCTTTTCAAGAAACAAATTCTTGACCGGAACGGTGGCTCATGCCTCTAATTCCAGCACCTTGGGAGGCCAAGAAAGAAGGATGGCTTGAAGCCAGGAATTCAAGAGCAATCTGGGCAACATAGCAAGACCCTATCTCTACGAAATAAAAGTAAAAAATATTAGCTAGGTATGTAACACTTACCTATAGGCCTAGCTACTCAAGCAGCCTAAGCTCATGAGTTCACGGTTACAATGAGCTATTATCACACCACTATACTACAGCCTGGGTGAAAGAATGAGAACTTATCCTAACTCTTCATTGATCTTTTCTATTGTTTGTCTGGTCTTTATTTTGTTTATTTTCTTCTCTAATCTTTATTTCCTTCCTTCTACTAAGTTTGAGCTTAGTCTGTTCTTGGTTTTCTAGTTCCTTAAAGTACAATGTTAGGTTGTTTATTGCAGATCTTTCTTCTTTTTTGATGTAGACAATTATTGCTACAAGTTTCCCTCTTGGAACTGTTTTTGCTGTATCACACAGGTTTTGGAATGTTGTGTTCCCGTTTTCATTTGTCTCAATAAATTTTTTTTTTAGTATCTCTCTCTGTTACCCAGTTGGAGTGCAGTGGCATGACTCCCCACAGCTTTAACCTCCTGTGCTTAGCAATTCTTCTGCCTCAGCCTCCCAAGTAGGTGTGTGCTACCATGTCTGGCTAATTTTTTTATTTTTGTAGAGATGAGGTTTCATATGTTGCCCAAACTGGTCTCAACTCCTGGGCTCAAGCAATCCTCCCACCTCGGCCTCCCAAAGTGCTAGAATTATAGGCGTGAGCCACCACATCCAGCCCCTTTTAGTTTCTTCATTGGCCCATTGGTTATTCAGAAACATGTTGTATAATTTCCATGTATTTGTGAATATTCCAAAGTTCCTCTTGTTATTTATTTCTAGTTTTATACCAGAGTGATCATAAAAGACACTTAAAACTATTTCAATCTTCTTTAATGTGTTAAGACTTATTTTGTGGCCTAACACATGAACTATCCAGGAAAATGTTTCATGTAGCGTCGAGAAGATATGTGGAGGTTTTTTGTTGCTGAATGGAATGTTCTGTATATGTCTCTTATATCCATTTGGTCTAGAATGTAGTTTAAACTGATATTTCCTTGTTGATTTCTTATCTAGATGTCCTGCTCATTTCTGAAAGTGGGATGCTGAAGTCCCCTACTATTGTATTGCAGTGTATCTCTACCTTCACAGACCTATAGACATGTGCTACCATACCAGACCTATAGGCATGTGCTACCATACATTTAATTTTGGAGAGACAGGGTCTTGCTTATATATTTAGGTGCTCCCATGTTGGGTACATATATTTTTACAATTGAGATATACTTTTGCTGAATTGATCTCTTTATCATTATATTGTGACCTTCTTTGTTTCTTTTTACAGTTTTTGACTTAATATCCATTTTATCTGATATAAATATAGCTATTCCTGATCTCTTTTGGTTTCCATTTGCATGGAGTAACTTTTTCTGTTCCTTCAATTTCAGTCTATGTGTGTCCCTACAGGGGACGTGGGTCTCTCATAGTTGGGTCTTGTTTATTGTCGTTATTACTGTTGTTTTTGTCATTCTGCCACTCTATATCTTTTGATTAGAGAATATAATTCATTTAATCTGAAGTAATTATTGATAGGCAGGACCTTACTACTGCCATCTTATTTTTTGTTTTCTAGTTACTTTGCTGATCCTTTCTTCCTCTCTTACTGTATTCTTTGTGGTTAAGTGATTTTCTCTGCTAGTATGTTTAAATTCCTTGATATTTTCTTTTTGTGTATCTATTATAGGTTTCTGTTTATGGCTAGTATGAGGCTGACAAAATAAGCACTTATAACAGATTATTTTAAATTACAACTTACATCTTTGTTATATTGCATAATCCTTAACAAATTACTGTAGTTATTATTTTCAGTGGTTTTATCTTTAATCTACCTACTAAAGATATAAATGATGTATTCATCTCTATTACAGTATTAGAGCATTCTAAATTTGTCTGTGTACTTACTTTTACCCGTAAGTTTTATATTTTCAGATTTTTTTTTTATTACTCATCAGTATCCTTTTCTTAAGCTTGAAAAAACTCCTTCAGCATTTCTTATAAGACAGGTCTGGTGTGGATGAACTCACTCCACTTTTTTTTTTTTTTTTTTTTTGAGTTGAAGTCTCACTCTATCACCCAGGCTGGAGGGCAGTGGCATACTCCCGGCCACCACAGCCTCGACCTGCTGGGATCAGACAATCCTTCCTTAGCCTTACAAGTAGCTGGAACTACAGGTACTTGCCACCATGTCTGGCTAATATTTTTTATTTATTATTGTAGAGATGAGGTCTTACAAAGTTGTCCAGGCTGGTCTCGAACCCATAGGCTCTGGCAATTCTCTCACCTCCGCCTCCCAAAGTACTGGGATTATAGGCATGAGCCACCGTACCCGGCCTATTTCTTCTTTTTTAAAGGTTTGTTGGGCACTTGATTGGCAGTTTTTATTTCATCACTCATTCCCCTCTTGCCTGTTAGGTTTCTGCTAAGAACTCTCTTTTATGTTATTTGTTTCTTTTCTCTTGCTGCTTTTAGAATCCTGTCCTTGATCTTTGACAGTTTGAATATGTCCTGAGGTAGTCTTATTTAAACTGGATCTAATTGATGACATTTGACCTTCCTATACCTGGATATTTATATCTTTCACCAAGTTTAGAAAGCTTTCTGTTTCGTCTTTTTTTTAAATAAAAAAGAGACCCCTTTGACCTTCCCTGGTCCCTCTTAAACTCCAGTGACTCAGATATTTGCTCTTTTGATGTGTCCTGTAAATCCTGTGAGCTTTCTTCAGAATCCTTTTCATTCTTCTCTTTTTTCTCTGATAATATATTATCAAATATTTTGCCTTTGAATTCACAGATTTTTTCTTCTCCTTGATCAATTCTGCTGTAGGTACAATCTATTGCATTTTTAATTTCATCATAATATTTTTTAGGTTCGGGATTTTGGGGTTGTTACCATCATCGTCATCGTTATCATCATTATTCTGAGTCAGAGTCTCACTCTATCACCCAGGCTGGAGTACGGTGGCATAATCACAGCTATCGCAGTCTCGATCAGCTGGGCTCAGGAGATCCTTCTGCCTCAACCTCCCAAGTAGCTGGACCCACTGTGGCCTCTGGGTTTTTTGTTTTTTTAATCTCTTTGTTAAATTTCTCAATCTCACCACTTATCGTTTCCTTCACTTTGTTAGCTTGTTTCTCAGTTTTTTTCTTGTTTTGAAGTTTGCTGAGCTTCCTTAAAACAGTTATTTTGCATTATTTGTTAGGCAATTCATATATCTCAACCCTTTAGGGTAAGTTAAGTCATTAACATTTTATTTTGTCCTTTTGGTGACATCCTGTTTCCATGATTGTTCTTGATCCTTGTGATTGCACGTTGATGTCTGCGTATTGAAGGTTTAGGTACTCATTACAGTCTTCACAGTCTGGCTTTGTCTGGGAATGCTATTCAACAGTAAGCCCATCCAGAAATTCTGGGCAGGGTGTCTGCTGTGGTCTTTAAGCCCATGACCACTGCAGCTGTTGCAGCACTAGGGAATACCCTAAGTCGAAGACCACCACAGTCAGCGCAGCATCAGGCTGGAATCTCATGATTGTCAAGATTCACACAGCTCTGGGGTGCACCCAATCCCCATGGCACTGTGCTTATTTCTCCAAAGAATGCAGAAACTAGGCTCTATATATGTCTTTAACCTACTTACTTGGAACCAGAGATTGAGCCTGCTAGTACCGTGATATTGGATGTATCATCCTCCAAAACTATGAGAAAATTTTTGTTTATTAAAAATATGCAGTTTGTGATAGTCTATTATAGCAACACAAAACAAACTATGACACCAGGGAACTCCCCCAGGATCAGATAGGGAGGGACACACACACTTCCAGTTAGCCCTGGGGTGAGAGACAGAAACAGACAGGGTGGGCAGAGGCACCAGGCTCCACTCCTGCCCTCAAAGCCCAAGCTGCATTGCAGCTATTTTGTCTGATTTCTTCCTGATACCCACTGAGTGTCCAGAAATGAATATTCAGAATGTATGAATAAATAAATGACAAATAAAGATTTAGGATAAATTGAAAATGTAGGATGAATGATAAATCTATAAACCTTTTAACTATTTCTTCTGGTTTGTCTAATTCTGCATGTATCTGTACTTGTATTGCTGTTTATTGCATATTCAGTCATTTTTTTCACTCACTCACTTAATAGATGTTGCCTGCCCACTTGATCCCATCTCCATGCCAGAGTGCATCTCCTCTCCCTTTGTGTCTATCTCTGTCCCTCTCTGCCTCAGTGCAGCTTAAGAGGCTGTTCCCCCTCCCTGTCTCTGCAAGCCCCAGTGCATGACAGCTCCTTGCCCTAAGCCACCCTTGTGGAGAGGCTTGAGTCAATCACCATTTGTCCATCTCAGAATGGGCGCTGGTCCTCACTCCATGAAGTTTCTGAGCTCCTTCAGGACAGGAGGTAGTTACACTGCTGGGTGCACAAGCTTCTCAGAGAGGGTGAAGGAGCAAGAGGCTGCCTAGCTCATTACTGCTCCTCTCCCTCATACACATTCCCACGTATGTGCACATACACACATGCACAGATTCATGCACACATCCACATTCATAATCCCATGCATGCATACACACACACACACACACACACACACACACACACACACACACACACACAGCCTTCTCCTCATAGTCTGAAAGTACAATGGAGAGAACACAGAAGGGTCTCCAGGTGTGAGGACCAGCCAGATTGTGGAAATCAATAAGATCATCCTTCACTTCACAAAATAGGGAGACAAGGGCATAGAGAGTAGTTAGGCCCCCAATTTTCTTAAATCAAGTTCATTTCAACTTAATATTCAATTCTCAAACTTTATTTTTTATTATATAAGTAACACTATTCTTTGTAGAAAGTGCTAATCATCCATCTAATATATAAATGTTACGCTCTAGAGGTTTGTGCAGTGCTTTCCAAGCTGTGGGTTTGGAAAGTATAGTGGCTTTTGATTACATATATATTTCTTTTTTTTTTTTTTTTGAGTTGGAGTCTCATTCTGTCACCCGGACTGGAGTGCAGTGGCCGATCCCAGCCACCGCAGCCTCGACCTGCTGGGCTCTGGTGATCCTTCCGCCTCAGCCTTCCAAGTAGCCGGAATTACAGGCATGAGCTACCACGCCCAGCTGATTTTTTGATTTATTGTAGAGATGAGGTCTCACTGCCCAGGCGGGTCTCGAACCCGCGGGCTAGGGCAATTCACTCACCTCAGCCTCCCAAAGGCGCGGGATTACAGGCTGAGCCACCGAGCCCGGCTTACATATATATTTCTTTATTTTTTTTTTATTGGAATCTCACTCCATCGCCCAGTGACACACTCACAGTCACCCCAGCATCGACCTGCTGGGCTCCAGCGATCTGTCCACCTCAATCTTCCAAGTAGCGAGAACTACAGGTGCGTACTACTGCGCTTAATTTTTGATTTACTGTAGAGACAAGGTCTCACCAAATTGTCCAGGCTAATCATGAACCTACAGGCTCAGGCAATCCACCTGCCTCGGCCTCCCAAAGTGCTGGGATTACAGGCTGAGCCACCAAGCTAGGCCTGTTTATATATATATATATATTTTTTTTTTTTTTTTTTTTTGAGTTGGAGTCTCACTTTGTCATCCAGACTGGAGTGCAGTGGCCACTCCTGGTCACTGCAGCCTCGACCTGCTAGGTTCCGGCGATCCTTCAGCCTCAGTCTTCCAAGTAGCTGGAACTACAGGTGCGCACTACCATGCCCGGCTAATTTTTGATTTAATGTGGAGATGAGGTCTTGCCAATTTGCCCAGGCGGGTCTCGAACCTGCAGGCCCAGACAATCCACTCACCTCAGCCTACCAAAGCACTGGGATTACAGGTTGAGCCACCGAGCCCAGCTTTATATTATTTAAAGATTAAAAAAAATAGAAGCCGGGTTCGGTGGCTCAGCCTGTAATCCCGCGCC